>NW_027489077.1:0-118703 GCF_050948215.1 Halictus rubicundus | reverse complement strand
CCATTCGCTCGTCACAATTTCATGAGGATATATTGCACAATCTGAAAGTTTAAACTTTCATACGTGCGCGATTCTCCATCCGTTTACATTGTATGTCGTCTGTCGTCGCTGGGTCTTTGAAGCTCGGCACTCGGCAAAAGTTATTCGAGCATTTATTTGAAGCCTTCGAATAAATGATACAGATGAAAGATGAAAAAATTTCTCGTAGTTTGAATAAATCCGCTTCGAATAAAAAAAAGTATCTTTATTCGTCGGATAAATTCTCGTCGAATAAAATTATTTATTCGATACTCGTCGAATAAGGATACCTTTTTTATTCGAACCTTCGAATAACGAATAAAGATGAAGTATCTTTTATTCGAATCGTTATTTAAATAATTTTTATCTAATAATGCCCAACTCTGGGCACACCAGAATGACTGGCATTCAAAAGGAGAGAATATCCGTCTACGACACATATAATGTTGCACGGAGAAGCGGACAGCGAAACTAGAGAAGCGTCCTCCCCGAGGAGTGGGCCACACATTGTCGGCTATATCGGTGTGAGACCAGAAGACCACTACTAATCCAATCACAAAACTTCTTTATTTTTCGTTATTTTTTTTTTTTTAACTTTTACCAACATATTCGTGACATTTTTCTGATTAAAATGAAATCAAATATGATATAATTCCGACGATAATTGCTTGTGTAATGAACGATTGATGTTTCGGACGCGAAAAAGGACAGCGTATGGGAAAGAAAGAGCCGCGGAGAGTCGAAGCGTTCGGAAAAGATGAAAGACTGGCGTGAGCTCAGGCCTTTAAATAAAAAATAAACTTTTTCATTATTAATTATTTTTCTATCGGACTTTCACCAACATACTCGTGGCATTTTTCTAAGGAAAACGGTACCAAATATGACAAAATTCCGATGATATTTACTTGTGTAATGAACGACGGAAGTTTCGGACGCAAAGAAGGACAGCATATGAAAAGAAAGAGACGCGGCGAGTCCTTCCCGTCTCGAGTTCGACAGCTTGGTTTTCGCCGCGGACAAATAGATGTGGTTACTAATGTATATGTATTGACAATTACTCACAGAAAGTTAAATTTAACAATACAATTAATGATTATACATAAAGTTTATTGCTGATAAAATATAAAGAATATTAAATGTAAAGAAACAATTCTATAAGGTATAAAAAATAGCAATCAATACAATTATAATTAAAACTTAAAATGACAGACACTTTTCAAAACTTTTATCTCTACCTCTATGTTAGGGATACAGAAGCTGAAAATTTCATCGAAATCGGTTGACGGAGAAAAAAACAACGTGCATTGCAAGATATAAGAATCTGTGTATCTGTGTGTCTGTACAAATAGCAATAATACTGCCACCAAATAGCTTTATATGGATAAGATCCGTCGAAAGTTAGTTTCATTACATAACACTTTTATTTCGTTACTACCTTTACTTGAATAATTGCAGTCCAGCATTAGAAGTGGTATTATCGGTTAAATAAGTAAAAAAATAATTTTCTGTGTTTGTTACTACGGATCACAATAAGAACGATTGAATTTTGTCATTACTTGAATATTGTATTTATTCTTTTTTTTTTTTATTCTATAACTATTACAGAATATATTTTGTTGAATAATCATTATTTTATAAATATCGCAATAAGTTCCAAATTAATTAATTTCACCTATAAACTATCGATTATAAAATAATGATTACAATGGTGAATAATATGGAAAATAAGAAGGCAATAATAGTGTAATGAAATTATACAATAAAAAAATAATTATTCTCATTCTACGCATTATCCGTTTATTTATTGCCTATGTCACTGACGTTTCTTCCGTAATTCACGAGCAAATGTTCTATTTAGGTAGCGAGCGCGGCATGTTTAGCGATGTTGGTATTTGAGATCAGTGATAGTTCCACTTTCTTAGTTCCACAACCGACGAGAGTATCTCGACATTGGGGCCGTTACCGACCGATCCCAGCACCCACCTGGCACTAGGCCTGCAGCCAAGCTCGCATATGCGAGCCGAGCTCGGGTCCAGTCGAGCCGGGACTCGCTTTTCGAGTCGAGTCGAGTACTCGCATGATGCGAGCTGCTCGCAACGAAGCGAACGGCTCGAAATAAAATCAGGCGTAAAATGACATGATGCGAGTTACAGCAGGAAGATCAGCACATTGATATTATCAAGCATTTTAGTATATTGACAATGCTAAATGTTTGCGATGTTTTATTATATATTTTGATAGTGAAATGTTGATTCAGAATTTGTATAACCCTTATTGAAAATAATTATGCAATAACAACTATTTCCTAGATTTATGTAAATAACTAGATGTGATCTGTAAAGAACGGTATTTTATATATTCCTTTATATTATACTCCGGTTCACTGTACAGTCGTAAAAATGTGTTGTCGCAAAATTGTTTATAATGTTGAAAATTAACGTGAAACCAAGTTGGAAGTTGGAAGTTCCAACAGCCTGTCATTCGGTACTGTGCAAGTATAGGTGATAAGATTTAAAAGGGCATAGCCGATTAAGATGGTCAAAACAATTGGAACCGCAAAAAGATTCCATTTCAAACAGTATTGATTTCTTGATTTTCTGGAAATGACAGACGTAGAGTTCAAAATTCTTTTCACGGAATCTTACCAATTTTCACAAGCAATTTCATATCTGGCGGAAATCGTAGACGAACACAATAATATAAATATTCATTGCCTAATCAATGTTACTTCAATATTTTTAAAACATTAAAAAAATATTGTTAAAATCACATGAATAAATAATATAAGAAATTGAAAAAATAAAGATGATGTATGGGAAAAAACATTTACCACCGACGGGATAAGAACCCCAGCGTATCCGCTCCTTAGTTCGACACACGTCCGGCGATGTTACAAAACTTTACGAACATTCTGGTATATATCACACAAAATACAATTTATTCTTTCTCTAAAATCACATTTCTTAGGTCAAAGAATTACTTGTTTCAATTTAATAATGCTAAAAATTACTTAATATATAGCTGCGATAAAACCAACAAGTGTAACTTTCCTCCTAATAGCAAAAACGTCGAAAAAATTCGGTTTTTATTGTTTTTTGACGATGATGTCCCACAACAAAAAATCTAAAAAAAATTGACGACACTGCCTGTTATAGTACTTTAACAAGGAACTAAACAGTAGAATAGCATTTTTCCGATTTTTTGGAGGTTTTTCATTTTTTTTACGACCACAGTTTGTAACAAAAAAATCAGAAAGTTTAAACTTTCATACGTGCGCGATTCTCCATCCGTTTACATTGTATGTCGTCTGTCGTCGCTGGGTCTTTGAAGCTCGGCACTCGGCAAAAGTTATTCGAGCATTTATTTGAAGCCTTCGAATAAATGATACAGATGAAAGATGAAAAAATTTCTCGTAGTTTGAATAAATCAAATAATACTGCCACCAAATAGCTTTATATGGATAAGATCCGTCGAAAGTTAGTTTCATTACATAACACTTTTATTTCGTTACTACCTTTACTTGAATAATTGCAGTCCAGCATTAGAAGTGGTATTATCGGTTAAATAAGTAAAAAAAAATAATTTTCTGTGTTTGTTACTACGGATCACAATAAGAACGATTGAATTTTGTCATTACTTGAATATTGTATTTATTCTTTTTTTTTTCATTCTATAACTATTACAGAATATATTTTGTTGAATAATCATTATTTTATAAATATCGCAATAAGTTCCAAATTAATTAATTACACCTATAAACTATCGATTATAAAACAATGATTACAATGGTGAATAATATGGAAAATAAGAAGGCAATAATAGTGTAATGAAATTATACAATAAAAAATAATTATTTTCATTCTACGCATTATCCGTTTATTTATTGCCTATGTCACTGACGTTTCTTCCGTAATTCACGAGCAAATGTTCTATTTAGGTAGCGAGCGCGGCATGTTTAGCGATGTTGGTATTTGAGATCAGTGATAGTTCCACTTTCTTAGTTCCACAACCGACGAGAGTATCTCGACATTGGGGCCGTTACCGACCGATCCCAGCACCCACCTGGCACTAGGCCTGCAGCCAAGCTCGCATATGCGAGCCGAGCTCGGGTCCAGTCGAGCCGGGACTCGCTTTTCGAGTCGAGTCGAGTACTCGCACGATGCGAGCTGCTCGCAACGAAGCGAACGGCTCGAAATAAAATCAGGCGTAAAATGACATGATGCGAGTTACAGCAGGAAGATCAGCACATTGATATTATCAAGCATTTTAGTATATTGACAATGCTAAATGTTTGCGATGTTTTATTATATATTTTGATAGTGAAATGTTGATTCAGAATTTGTATAACCCTTATTGAAAATAATTATGCAATAACAACTATTTCCTAGATTTATGTAAATAACTAGATGTGATCTGTAAAGAACGGTATTTTATATATTCCTTTATATTATACTCCGGTTCACTGTACAGTCGTAAAAATGTGTTGTCGCAAAATTGTTTATAATGTTGAAAATTAACGTGAAACCAAGTTGGAAGTTGGAAGTTCCAACAGCCTGTCATTCGGTACTGTGCAAGTATAGGTGATAAGATTTAAAAGGGCATAGCCGATTAAGATGGTCAAAACAATTGGAACCGCAAAAAGATTCCATTTCAAACAGTATTGATTTCTTGATTTTCTGGAAATGACAGACGTAGAGTTCAAAATTCTTTTCACGGAATCTTACCAATTTTCACAAGCAATTTCATATCTGGCGGAAATCGTAGACGAACACAATAATATAAATATTCATTGCCTAATCAATGTTACTTCAATATTTTTAAAACATTAAAAAAATATTGTTAAAATCACATGAATAAATAATATAAGAAATTGAAAAAATAAAGATGATGTATGGGAAAAAACATTTACCACCGACGGGATAAGAACCCCAGCGTATCCGCTCCTTAGTTCGACACACGTCCGGCGATGTTACAAAACTTTACGAACATTCTGGTATATATCACACAAAATACAATTTATTCTTTCTCTTAAATCACATTTCTTAGGTCAAAGAATTACTTGTTTCAATTTAATAATGCTAAAAATTACTTAATATATAGCTGCGATAAAACCAACAAGTGTAACTTTCCTCCTAATAGCAAAAACGTCGAAAAAATTCGGTTTTTATTGTTTTTTGACGATGATGTCCCACAACAAAAAATCTAAAAAAAATTGACGACACTGCCTGTTATAGTACTTTAACAAGGAACTAAACAGTAGAATAGCATGTTTTCAAATTTTTGAGAAATCTGCATTTTTCCGATTTTTTGGAGGTTTTTCATTTTTTGTTTACGACCACAGTTTGTAACAAAAAAATCTGAAAAAATTATCAAAAATCAGCCTTAGAATCCAAAATATGTCACATTTTTTTCAGAATTTTAGAAAGCATCAGAGTGCGGGAAATACGCGGAGAAGCGCGAAATCTAATTTACCCTGTAACTAACCTCATGGGCAAGATAGGGGGTTGAAATTTTACTCAGAGGGGTTTTTCCTCTAAGGGCAGTTTTGACCATAAATCGGCTAGGCCCTTTTAAAAGGATCTGATGTCTACGTTCAACACTCGTCATACTTTCTGTTTAGTTAATATTTTAATCTAAATCTTTTTTCAATTTGCAATTGTTGGCTCTTCTCCATGGATAACAGTCGATCTTTTATACGATGGTCCAAAATCATGCTAACTACCAAATAATTCGTAGTGGCAGCAAAGTTAAATCTACTTCCTAGCTCGACAATTAACGCAATTATATAACGCAATTTTTCCTGCGTTTTCATTACATGTCATCTAGTAAATTAATCTATCTAGCTTGGCAGAACAGCTGAAGTCGTTTGGTCGATTTATAAAAAAAGTTATTCTGATTTAAAGTGTCTGCCATCAATTATGAGACTGACTGCATAATGTATAACGAGAAGCGGCCGCACGTTTCTCGCTAAGCAACCTGCGCTATCTCCATGTTTATAATTGTGCAGTGTGAAAATGGTTTACTGCCTTTTTGGTTCGTTATCTCGGCCATTTCTTCTAAAAAGTGTACTTCCGTACAATGGGACAGTAGGGCTCTCATCAGCGAGCTAAGGTTTATGACCGGCTCTCGCCTGCACTCGCCCACTTAGGTCACCCGCTCTGAGTATTTAATCTACCGGCACGCGTATGCGTTTTGCTCTTCCTCCCTCCCCATCGAGCCACTAGCTTAGTTATTCATTATCGAAAAATATAAAAGTCTAAGACAATCTATTCTCAGGTTAGTTAGCTCAGATTCTGTCAAACAGTTTTTCTCAGCTTACCAGAATTCAGTCTTTTGACCTTTGGTGCGAGTACCAGTGTGGCGGCCTGTGCAAAGCGCACGCCGACGAACCGCCAGCATACATTGTAGACGCGGCGGCGACCTCGTATAAATACACATCAATATTATACAATATTGTTTATATACCCATTCCTTTCAAAAACTATTTAACGAAGCTTAACGTTAATTTTTAACATTATAAACAATTTTGCAACAACACATTTTTACGACTGTACACTGAACCCCGGAGTATAATATAAAGGAATATATAAAATACCGTTCTTTACAGATCACACAGCTAGTTATTTACATAAATCTAGGAAATAGTTGTTATTGCATAATTATTTTCAATAAGGGTTATAGAAATTCTGAATCAACATTTCACTATCAAAATATATAATAAAACATCGCAAACATTTAGCATTGTCAATATACTAAAATGCTTGATAATATCGATGTGCTGATCTTCCCGCTGTAACTCGCATCATGTCATTTTACGCCTGATTTTATTTCGAGCAGCTCGCATCGGTGCGGATAGCTCGCATCGTGCGAGTACTCGACTCGACTCGCACAATCGAGCCGAGCTAAGCTCAACCAGAGTTGGGCAAAATGTTTATCTAAATAAAAATTTCGAGTAACGAATAAAAGATAAAAAAATTTTTATTTCCTTTTGGTATGTGTTGTGGTTTGGGTGTTCAGTAAAGGATTCACCCAATATAACAATAACCATTTATTAAATAAGCAACAAAAACTCAACGACGTAACAAGGAACAAAGAAAATGAAATAACAATGAAACAAGAACTACGGATAAACGACTATACGAACAACTGACGGCGAATGACGACTTCTCACAACGACTGACTGACTTGAACTGACTGACTGACTGACCGACCCTGTCATCCGTCAGAATCCGCGCTTATATCCTCCAGGAATTTCCTTCGAACAAGAAAACTTCTGGAGTGGGGATGTCGCTTCCTGTACGTGCCCCTTGGAGAAAGTTCGTGTCCTTGCACCGAACATCCGTGTCCTGGCGAAAGTCAAGGGTTGGCGGCCAAATGTGCACGCCAAGGAAAAACCCCGAACCTGGTCGCCAAATGTGCACCCCAGGTAGGAACAGACTTCCGGCGACTAAGTGTGCGCTCGGGAAGAGCTTGGGCCTGGCGACCAAGTGCGTCCAAGGTCCCAGCCCGCAGACGACGCTCCTACCTGGGTCCGATCAACCCTTCTCCAAGGGGTCCGCCACATTACTTGAATATTGTATTTATTCTTTTTTTTTATTCTATAACTATTACAGAATATATTTTGTTGAATAATCATTATTTTATAAATATCGCAAGAAGTTCCAAATTAATTAATTACACCTATAAATTATCGATTATAAAATAATGATTACAATGGTGAACAATATGGAAAATAAGAAGGCAATAAGAGTGTAATGAAATTATACAATAAAAGATAATTATTTTCATTCTACGCATTATACGTTTATTTATTGCCTCTGTCACTGACGTTTTTTCCATAATTCACGAGCAAATGTTCTTTTAGTTCCACAACCGACGACAGTATCTCGACATTAGGGCCGTTACCGACCGCTCCCAGCACCCACCTGGCACCCACTTTGAGACTCGCAGTTTAACACGGGGGCTGGCAGTCTTTATATATATATATATATATATATATATATATATATATATATATATATAAAGTGGGTGCACTGATCCACCGACCAGATATATATAAAGACTGACAGCCTTACGGGAGAATGTGTCGCTCGAAAAATACGGTGTTGTCTACCGCTCTCTAGGATAGATTTTGGCTGGAGTAAGAAACAGAAGGCCAACGACGGTATCTCGTCGGTGCAGAAGACCACTAAGGAACTTCTCGTCGCTGAGAAGGTGAATCATCACGGACCCATATCGATTATCAAATGTTACATTCTCCGACAAACGTATTCAAATTAAAAAGATATTTTTTTTTAGTGTTGCTTTTTAAGATCTAAAATATTAAAAGTAAAACTAATATCAAGGACGAAAAATTCGTCAAAATATTTTACGTAAGAAATTATTAAAGCATAATTTTAGGAAAATCAATTTCTACTTCCATATGAGATACCTTAATTTGTAATTTAAAAATATTTCATGAACAAGCATTATTTCCTTACACTTTTTTTTTATAGATAACTGTTCCAAGAATCGATCTGTGGGAACAGAAATATGTTGAAAACCAGAGTAGCGTTTATTTAACGTACTATTCCGAATAGTATAGAGTTTGAGAGAGAATCACGTGGATGAATTAATATAATATAAAATAATATAATTGTAGAAGCAAAGATGGGCAAATTTTTATTGAAATAGACATTTCAAACAGCGAATAAAAGATAAAAAATGATTTGTTACGCGTCAAATAAAAATAATTATGTTATCTCTATTCCGCACGTAATGAATTTATTCGACGAATAAAGATTTTTTTATAAAGACCGACCAACAGCCTACAATGTAAGCAGATGGAGAATCCAACATTATTGGCAATTTATGCTTTTATGTTTTTAATCAGAACAATATTGTTAATACGAATGAGTTGTAGAGCTCATCCCGATCAAAATGAGTCTAAACACGACATCATTTGGACTGTCTTTAATGAGATTGTAATTTTTATCGTAACATTACGTATCAGTGAAACTTGGTCGATTACACCCGAATTTGATCTCATTTTCATCAGGAAAATCCCCTCCATTCGCTCGTCACAATTTCATGAGGATATATTGCACAATCTGAAAGTTTAAACTTTCATACGTGCGCGATTCTCCATCCGTTTACATTGTATGTCGTCTGTCGTCGCTGGGTCTTTGAAGCTCGGCACTCGGCAAAAGTTATTCGAGCATTTATTTGAAGCCTTCGAATAAATGATACAGATGAAAGATGAAAAAATTTCTCGTAGTTTGAATAAATCCGCTTCGAATAAAAAAAAGTATCTTTATTCGTCGGATAAATTCTCGTCGAATAAAATTATTTATTCGATACTCGTCGAATAAGGATACCTTTTTTATTCGAACCTTCGAATAACGAATAAAGATGAAGTATCTTTTATTCGAATCGTTATTTAAATAATTTTTATCTAATAATGCCCAACTCTGGGCACACCAGAATGACTGGCATTCAAAAGGAGAGAATATCCGTCTACGACACATATAATGTTGCACGGAGAAGCGGACAGCGAAACTAGAGAAGCGTCCTCCCCGAGGAGTGGGCCACACATTGTCGGCTATATCGGTGTGAGACCAGAAGACCACTACTAATCCAATCACAAAACTTCTTTATTTTTCGTTATTTTTTTTTTTTTAACTTTTACCAACATATTCGTGACATTTTTCTGATTAAAATGAAATCAAATATGATATAATTCCGACGATAATTGCTTGTGTAATGAACGATTGATGTTTCGGACGCGAAAAAGGACAGCGTATGGGAAAGAAAGAGCCGCGGAGAGTCGAAGCGTTCGGAAAAGATGAAAGACTGGCGTGAGCTCAGGCCTTTAAATAAAAAAATAAACTTTTTCATTATTAATTATTTTTCTATCGGACTTTCACCAACATACTCGTGGCATTTTTCTAAGGAAAACGGTACCAAATATGACAAAATTCCGATGATATTTACTTGTGTAATGAACGACGGAAGTTTCGGACGCAAAGAAGGACAGCATATGAAAAGAAAGAGACGCGGCGAGTCCTTCCCGTCTCGAGTTCGACAGCTTGGTTTTCGCCGCGGACAAATAGATGTGGTTACTAATGTATATGTATTGACAATTACTCACAGAAAGTTAAATTTAACAATACAATTAATGATTATACATAAAGTTTATTGCTGATAAAATATAAAGAATATTAAATGTAAAGAAACAATTCTATAAGGTATAAAAAATAGCAATCAATACAATTATAATTAAAACTTAAAATGACAGACACTTTTCAAAACTTTTATCTCTACCTCTATGTTAGGGATACAGAAGCTGAAAATTTCATCGAAATCGGTTGACGGAGAAAAAAACAACGTGCATTGCAAGATATAAGAATCTGTGTATCTGTGTGTCTGTACAAATAGCAATAATACTGCCACCAAATAGCTTTATATGGATAAGATCCGTCGAAAGTTAGTTTCATTACATAACACTTTTATTTCGTTACTACCTTTACTTGAATAATTGCAGTCCAGCATTAGAAGTGGTATTATCGGTTAAATAAGTAAAAAAATAATTTTCTGTGTTTGTTACTACGGATCACAATAAGAACGATTGAATTTTGTCATTACTTGAATATTGTATTTATTCTTTTTTTTTTTTATTCTATAACTATTACAGAATATATTTTGTTGAATAATCATTATTTTATAAATATCGCAATAAGTTCCAAATTAATTAATTTCACCTATAAACTATCGATTATAAAATAATGATTACAATGGTGAATAATATGGAAAATAAGAAGGCAATAATAGTGTAATGAAATTATACAATAAAAAAATAATTATTCTCATTCTACGCATTATCCGTTTATTTATTGCCTATGTCACTGACGTTTCTTCCGTAATTCACGAGCAAATGTTCTATTTAGGTAGCGAGCGCGGCATGTTTAGCGATGTTGGTATTTGAGATCAGTGATAGTTCCACTTTCTTAGTTCCACAACCGACGAGAGTATCTCGACATTGGGGCCGTTACCGACCGATCCCAGCACCCACCTGGCACTAGGCCTGCAGCCAAGCTCGCATATGCGAGCCGAGCTCGGGTCCAGTCGAGCCGGGACTCGCTTTTCGAGTCGAGTCGAGTACTCGCATGATGCGAGCTGCTCGCAACGAAGCGAACGGCTCGAAATAAAATCAGGCGTAAAATGACATGATGCGAGTTACAGCAGGAAGATCAGCACATTGATATTATCAAGCATTTTAGTATATTGACAATGCTAAATGTTTGCGATGTTTTATTATATATTTTGATAGTGAAATGTTGATTCAGAATTTGTATAACCCTTATTGAAAATAATTATGCAATAACAACTATTTCCTAGATTTATGTAAATAACTAGATGTGATCTGTAAAGAACGGTATTTTATATATTCCTTTATATTATACTCCGGTTCACTGTACAGTCGTAAAAATGTGTTGTCGCAAAATTGTTTATAATGTTGAAAATTAACGTGAAACCAAGTTGGAAGTTGGAAGTTCCAACAGCCTGTCATTCGGTACTGTGCAAGTATAGGTGATAAGATTTAAAAGGGCATAGCCGATTAAGATGGTCAAAACAATTGGAACCGCAAAAAGATTCCATTTCAAACAGTATTGATTTCTTGATTTTCTGGAAATGACAGACGTAGAGTTCAAAATTCTTTTCACGGAATCTTACCAATTTTCACAAGCAATTTCATATCTGGCGGAAATCGTAGACGAACACAATAATATAAATATTCATTGCCTAATCAATGTTACTTCAATATTTTTAAAACATTAAAAAAATATTGTTAAAATCACATGAATAAATAATATAAGAAATTGAAAAAATAAAGATGATGTATGGGAAAAAACATTTACCACCGACGGGATAAGAACCCCAGCGTATCCGCTCCTTAGTTCGACACACGTCCGGCGATGTTACAAAACTTTACGAACATTCTGGTATATATCACACAAAATACAATTTATTCTTCCTCTAAAATCACATTTCTTAGGTCAAAGAATTACTTGTTTCAATTTAATAATGCTAAAAATTACTTAATATATAGCTGCGATAAAACCAACAAGTGTAACTTTCCTCCTAATAGCAAAAACGTCGAAAAAATTCGGTTTTTATTGTTTTTTGACGATGATGTCCCACAACAAAAAATCTAAAAAAAATTGACGACACTGCCTGTTATAGTACTTTAACAAGGAACTAAACAGTAGAATAGCATTTTTCCGATTTTTTGGAGGTTTTTCATTTTTTTTACGACCACAGTTTGTAACAAAAAAATCAGAAAGTTTAAACTTTCATACGTGCGCGATTCTCCATCCGTTTACATTGTATGTCGTCTGTCGTCGCTGGGTCTTTGAAGCTCGGCACTCGGCAAAAGTTATTCGAGCATTTATTTGAAGCCTTCGAATAAATGATACAGATGAAAGATGAAAAAATTTCTCGTAGTTTGAATAAATCAAATAATACTGCCACCAAATAGCTTTATATGGATAAGATCCGTCGAAAGTTAGTTTCATTACATAACACTTTTATTTCGTTACTACCTTTACTTGAATAATTGCAGTCCAGCATTAGAAGTGGTATTATCGGTTAAATAAGTAAAAAAAAATAATTTTCTGTGTTTGTTACTACGGATCACAATAAGAACGATTGAATTTTGTCATTACTTGAATATTGTATTTATTCTTTTTTTTTTCATTCTATAACTATTACAGAATATATTTTGTTGAATAATCATTATTTTATAAATATCGCAATAAGTTCCAAATTAATTAATTACACCTATAAACTATCGATTATAAAACAATGATTACAATGGTGAATAATATGGAAAATAAGAAGGCAATAATAGTGTAATGAAATTATACAATAAAAAATAATTATTTTCATTCTACGCATTATCCGTTTATTTATTGCCTATGTCACTGACGTTTCTTCCGTAATTCACGAGCAAATGTTCTATTTAGGTAGCGAGCGCGGCATGTTTAGCGATGTTGGTATTTGAGATCAGTGATAGTTCCACTTTCTTAGTTCCACAACCGACGAGAGTATCTCGACATTGGGGCCGTTACCGACCGATCCCAGCACCCACCTGGCACTAGGCCTGCAGCCAAGCTCGCATATGCGAGCCGAGCTCGGGTCCAGTCGAGCCGGGACTCGCTTTTCGAGTCGAGTCGAGTACTCGCACGATGCGAGCTGCTCGCAACGAAGCGAACGGCTCGAAATAAAATCAGGCGTAAAATGACATGATGCGAGTTACAGCAGGAAGATCAGCACATTGATATTATCAAGCATTTTAGTATATTGACAATGCTAAATGTTTGCGATGTTTTATTATATATTTTGATAGTGAAATGTTGATTCAGAATTTGTATAACCCTTATTGAAAATAATTATGCAATAACAACTATTTCCTAGATTTATGTAAATAACTAGATGTGATCTGTAAAGAACGGTATTTTATATATTCCTTTATATTATACTCCGGTTCACTGTACAGTCGTAAAAATGTGTTGTCGCAAAATTGTTTATAATGTTGAAAATTAACGTGAAACCAAGTTGGAAGTTGGAAGTTCCAACAGCCTGTCATTCGGTACTGTGCAAGTATAGGTGATAAGATTTAAAAGGGCATAGCCGATTAAGATGGTCAAAACAATTGGAACCGCAAAAAGATTCCATTTCAAACAGTATTGATTTCTTGATTTTCTGGAAATGACAGACGTAGAGTTCAAAATTCTTTTCACGGAATCTTACCAATTTTCACAAGCAATTTCATATCTGGCGGAAATCGTAGACGAACACAATAATATAAATATTCATTGCCTAATCAATGTTACTTCAATATTTTTAAAACATTAAAAAAATATTGTTAAAATCACATGAATAAATAATATAAGAAATTGAAAAAATAAAGATGATGTATGGGAAAAAACATTTACCACCGACGGGATAAGAACCCCAGCGTATCCGCTCCTTAGTTCGACACACGTCCGGCGATGTTACAAAACTTTACGAACATTCTGGTATATATCACACAAAATACAATTTATTCTTTCTCTTAAATCACATTTCTTAGGTCAAAGAATTACTTGTTTCAATTTAATAATGCTAAAAATTACTTAATATATAGCTGCGATAAAACCAACAAGTGTAACTTTCCTCCTAATAGCAAAAACGTCGAAAAAATTCGGTTTTTATTGTTTTTTGACGATGATGTCCCACAACAAAAAATCTAAAAAAAATTGACGACACTGCCTGTTATAGTACTTTAACAAGGAACTAAACAGTAGAATAGCATGTTTTCAAATTTTTGAGAAATCTGCATTTTTCCGATTTTTTGGAGGTTTTTCATTTTTTGTTTACGACCACAGTTTGTAACAAAAAAATCTGAAAAAATTATCAAAAATCAGCCTTAGAATCCAAAATATGTCACATTTTTTTCAGAATTTTAGAAAGCATCAGAGTGCGGGAAATACGCGGAGAAGCGCGAAATCTAATTTACCCTGTAACTAACCTCATGGGCAAGATAGGGGGTTGAAATTTTACTCAGAGGGGTTTTTCCTCTAAGGGCAGTTTTGACCATAAATCGGCTAGGCCCTTTTAAAAGGATCTGATGTCTACGTTCAACACTCGTCATACTTTCTGTTTAGTTAATATTTTAATCTAAATCTTTTTTCAATTTGCAATTGTTGGCTCTTCTCCATGGATAACAGTCGATCTTTTATACGATGGTCCAAAATCATGCTAACTACCAAATAATTCGTAGTGGCAGCAAAGTTAAATCTACTTCCTAGCTCGACAATTAACGCAATTATATAACGCAATTTTTCCTGCGTTTTCATTACATGTCATCTAGTAAATTAATCTATCTAGCTTGGCAGAACAGCTGAAGTCGTTTGGTCGATTTATAAAAAAAGTTATTCTGATTTAAAGTGTCTGCCATCAATTATGAGACTGACTGCATAATGTATAACGAGAAGCGGCCGCACGTTTCTCGCTAAGCAACCTGCGCTATCTCCATGTTTATAATTGTGCAGTGTGAAAATGGTTTACTGCCTTTTTGGTTCGTTATCTCGGCCATTTCTTCTAAAAAGTGTACTTCCGTACAATGGGACAGTAGGGCTCTCATCAGCGAGCTAAGGTTTATGACCGGCTCTCGCCTGCACTCGCCCACTTAGGTCACCCGCTCTGAGTATTTAATCTACCGGCACGCGTATGCGTTTTGCTCTTCCTCCCTCCCCATCGAGCCACTAGCTTAGTTATTCATTATCGAAAAATATAAAAGTCTAAGACAATCTATTCTCAGGTTAGTTAGCTCAGATTCTGTCAAACAGTTTTTCTCAGCTTACCAGAATTCAGTCTTTTGACCTTTGGTGCGAGTACCAGTGTGGCGGCCTGTGCAAAGCGCACGCCGACGAACCGCCAGCATACATTGTAGACGCGGCGGCGACCTCGTATAAATACACATCAATATTATACAATATTGTTTATATACCCATTCCTTTCAAAAACTATTTAACGAAGCTTAACGTTAATTTTTAACATTATAAACAATTTTGCAACAACACATTTTTACGACTGTACACTGAACCCCGGAGTATAATATAAAGGAATATATAAAATACCGTTCTTTACAGATCACACAGCTAGTTATTTACATAAATCTAGGAAATAGTTGTTATTGCATAATTATTTTCAATAAGGGTTATAGAAATTCTGAATCAACATTTCACTATCAAAATATATAATAAAACATCGCAAACATTTAGCATTGTCAATATACTAAAATGCTTGATAATATCGATGTGCTGATCTTCCCGCTGTAACTCGCATCATGTCATTTTACGCCTGATTTTATTTCGAGCAGCTCGCATCGGTGCGGATAGCTCGCATCGTGCGAGTACTCGACTCGACTCGCACAATCGAGCCGAGCTAAGCTCAACCAGAGTTGGGCAAAATGTTTATCTAAATAAAAATTTCGAGTAACGAATAAAAGATAAAAAAATTTTTATTTCCTTTTGGTATGTGTTGTGGTTTGGGTGTTCAGTAAAGGATTCACCCAATATAACAATAACCATTTATTAAATAAGCAACAAAAACTCAACGACGTAACAAGGAACAAAGAAAATGAAATAACAATGAAACAAGAACTACGGATAAACGACTATACGAACAACTGACGGCGAATGACGACTTCTCACAACGACTGACTGACTTGAACTGACTGACTGACTGACCGACCCTGTCATCCGTCAGAATCCGCGCTTATATCCTCCAGGAATTTCCTTCGAACAAGAAAACTTCTGGAGTGGGGATGTCGCTTCCTGTACGTGCCCCTTGGAGAAAGTTCGTGTCCTTGCACCGAACATCCGTGTCCTGGCGAAAGTCAAGGGTTGGCGGCCAAATGTGCACGCCAAGGAAAAACCCCGAACCTGGTCGCCAAATGTGCACCCCAGGTAGGAACAGACTTCCGGCGACTAAGTGTGCGCTCGGGAAGAGCTTGGGCCTGGCGACCAAGTGCGTCCAAGGTCCCAGCCCGCAGACGACGCTCCTACCTGGGTCCGATCAACCCTTCTCCAAGGGGTCCGCCACATTACTTGAATATTGTATTTATTCTTTTTTTTTATTCTATAACTATTACAGAATATATTTTGTTGAATAATCATTATTTTATAAATATCGCAAGAAGTTCCAAATTAATTAATTACACCTATAAATTATCGATTATAAAATAATGATTACAATGGTGAACAATATGGAAAATAAGAAGGCAATAAGAGTGTAATGAAATTATACAATAAAAGATAATTATTTTCATTCTACGCATTATACGTTTATTTATTGCCTCTGTCACTGACGTTTTTTCCATAATTCACGAGCAAATGTTCTTTTAG
The DNA here is from genome assembly GCF_050948215.1 of Halictus rubicundus. NCBI lineage: Eukaryota > Metazoa > Arthropoda > Insecta > Hymenoptera > Halictidae > Halictus > Halictus rubicundus. The sequence goes on along the minus strand of NW_027489077.1, from coordinate 101,754 downwards.
TTCCACAACCGACGACAGTATCTCGACATTAGGGCCGTTACCGACCGCTCCCAGCACCCACCTGGCACCCACTTTGAGACTCGCAGTTTAACACGGGGGCTGGCAGTCTTTATATATATATATATATATATATATATATATATATATATATATATATATATATATATATATATATAAAGTGGGTGCACTGATCCACCGACCAGATATATATAAAGACTGACAGCCTTACGGGAGAATGTGTCGCTCGAAAAATACGGTGTTGTCTACCGCTCTCTAGGATAGATTTTGGCTGGAGTAAGAAACAGAAGGCCAACGACGGTATCTCGTCGGTGCAGAAGACCACTAAGGAACTTCTCGTCGCTGAGAAGGTGAATCATCACGGACCCATATCGATTATCAAATGTTACATTCTCCGACAAACGTATTCAAATTAAAAAGATATTTTTTTTTAGTGTTGCTTTTTAAGATCTAAAATATTAAAAGTAAAACTAATATCAAGGACGAAAAATTCGTCAAAATATTTTACGTAAGAAATTATTAAAGCATAATTTTAGGAAAATCAATTTCTACTTCCATATGAGATACCTTAATTTGTAATTTAAAAATATTTCATGAACAAGCATTATTTCCTTACACTTTTTTTTTTATAGATAATTGTTCCAAGAATCGATCTGTGGGAACAGAAATATGTTGAAAACCAGAGTAGCGTTTATTTAACGTACTATTCCGAATAGTATAGAGTTTGAGAGAGAATCACGTGGATGAATTAATATAATATAAAATAATATAATTGTAGAAGCAAAGATGGGCAAATTTTTATTGAAATAGACATTTCAAACAGCGAATAAAAGATAAAAAATGATTTGTTACGCGTCAAATAAAAATAATTATGTTATCTCTATTCCGCACGTAATGAATTTATTCGACGAATAAAGATTTTTTTATAAAGACCGACCAACAGCCTACAATGTAAGCAGATGGAGAATCCAACATTATTGGCAATTTATGCTTTTATGTTTTTAATCAGAACAATATTGTTAATACGAATGAGTTGTAGAGCTCATCCCGATCAAAATGAGTCTAAACACGACATCATTTGGACTGTCTTTAATGAGATTGTAATTTTTATCGTAACATTACGTATCAGTGAAACTTGGTCGATTACACCCGAATTTCACCTCATTTTCTTCAGGAAAATCCCCTCCATTCGCTCGTCACAATTTCATGAGGATATATTGCACAATCTAAAAGTTTAAACTTTCATTCGTGCGCGATTCTCCATCCGTTTACATTGTATGTCGTCTGTCGTCGCTGGGTCTTTGAAGCTCGGCACTCGGCAAAAGTTATTCGAGCATTTATTTGAAGCCTTCGAATAAATGATACAGATGAAAGATGAAAAAATTTCTCGTAGTTCGAATAAATCCGCTTCGAATAAAAAAAAGTATCTTTATTCGTCGGATAAATTCTCGTCGAATAAAATTATTTATTCGATACTCGTCGAATAAGGATACCTTTTTTATTCGAACCTTCGAATAACGAATAAAGATGAAGTATCTTTTATTCGAATCGTTATTTAAATAATTTTTATCTAATAATGCCCAACTCTGGGCACACCAGAATGACTGGCATTCAAAAGGAGAGAATATCCGTCTACGATACATATAATGTTGCACGGAGAAGCGGACAGCGAAACTAGAGAAGCGTCCTCCCCGAGGAGTGGGCCACACATTGTCGGCTATATCGGTGTGAGGCCAGAAGACCACTACTAATCCAATCACAAAACTTCTTTATTTTTCGTTATTTTTTTTTTTTTTTAACTTTTACCAACATATTCGTGACATTTTTCTGGTTAAAATGAAACCAAATATGATATAATTCCGACGATAATTGCTTGTGTAATGAACGATTGATGTTTCGGACGCGAAAAAGGACAGCGTATGGGAAAGAAAGAGCCGCGGAGAGTCGAAGCGTTCGGAAAAGATGAAAGACTGGCGTGAGCTCAGGCCTTTAAATAAAAAAATAAACTTTTTCATTATTAATTATTTTTCTATCGGACTTTCACCAACATACTCGTGGCATTTTTCTAAGGAAAACGGTACCAAATATGACAAAATTCCGATGATATTTACTTGTGTAATGAACGACGGAAGTTTCGGATGCAAAGAAGGACAGCATATGAAAAGAAAGAGACGCGGCGAGTCCTTCCCGTCTCGAGTTCGACAGCTCGGTTTTCGCCGCGGACAAATAGATGTGGTTACTAATGTATATGTATTGACAATTACTCACAGAAAGTTAAATTTAACAATACAATTAATGATTATACATAAAGTTTATTGCTGATAAAATATAAAGAATATTAAATGTAAAGAAACAATTCTATAAGGTATAAAAAATAGCAATCAATACGATTATAATTAAAACTTAAAATGACAGACACTTTTCAAAACTTTTATCTCTACCTCTATGTTAGGGATACAGAAGCTGAAAATTTCATCGAAATCGGTTGACGGAGAAAAAAACAACGTGCATTGCAAGATATAAGAATCTGTGTATCTGCGTGTCTGTACAAATAGCAATAATACTGCCACCAAATAGCTTTATATGGATAAGATCCGTCGAAAGTTAGTTTCATTACATAACACTTTTATTTCGTTACTACCTTTACTTGAATAATTGCAGTCCAGCATTAGAAGTGGTATTATCGGTTAAATAAGTAAAAAAAATAATTTTCTGTGTTTGTTACTACGGATCACAATAAGAACGATTGAATTTTGTCATTACTTGAATATTGTATTTATTCTTTTTTTTTTATTCTATAACTATTACAGAATATATTTTGTTGAATAATCATTATTTTATAAATATCGCAATAAGTTCCAAATTAATTAATTTCACCTATAAACTATCGATTATAAAATAATGATTACAATGGTGAATAATACGGAAAATAAGAAGGCAATAATAGTGTAATGAAATTATACAATAAAAAATAATTATTCTCATTCTACGCATTATCCGTTTATTTATTGCCTATGTCACTGACGTTTCTTCCGTAATTCACGAGCAAATGTTCTATTTAGGTAGCGAGCGCGGCATGTTTAGCGATGTTGGTATTTGAGATCAGTGATAGTTCCACTTTCTTAGTTCCACAACCGACGAGAGTATCTCGACATTGGGGCCGTTACCGACCGATCCCAGCACCCACCTGGCACTAGGCCTGCAGCCAAGCTCGCATATGCGAGCCGAGCTCGGGTCCAGTCGAGCCGGGACTCGCTTTTCGAGTCGAGTCGAGTACTCGCACGATGCGAGCTGCTCGCAACGAAGCGAACGGCTCGAAATAAAATCAGGCGTAAAATGACATGATGCGAGTTACAGCAGGAAGATCAGCACATTGATATTATCAAGCATTTTAGTATATTGACAATGCTAAATGTTTGCGATGTTTTATTATATATTTTGATAGTGAAATGTTGATTCAGAATTTGTATAACCCTTATTGAAAATAATTATGCAATAACAACTATTTCCTAGATTTATGTAAATAACTAGATGTGATCTGTAAAGAACGGTATTTTATATATTCCTTTATATTATACTCCGGTTCACTGTACAGTCGTAAAAATGTGTTGTCGCAAAATTGTTTATAATGTTGAAAATTAACGTGAAACCAAGTTGGAAGTTGGAAGTTCCAACAGCCTGTCATTCGGTACTGTGCAAGTATAGGTGATAAGATTTAAAAGGGCATAGCCGATTAAGATGGTCAAAACAATTGGAACCGCAAAAAGATTCCATTTCAAACAGTATTGATTTCTTGATTTTCTGGAAATGACAGACGTAGAGTTCAAAATTCTTTTCACGGAATCTTACCAATTTTCACAAGCAATTTCATATCTGGCGGAAATCGTAGACGAACACAATAATATAAATATTCATTGCCTAATCAATGTTACTTCAATATTTTTAAAACATTAAAAAAATATTGTTAAAATCACATGAATAAATAATATAAGAAATTGAAAAAATAAAGATGATGTATGGGAAAAAACATTTACCACCGACGGGATAAGAACCCCAGCGTATCCGCTCCTTAGTTCGACACACGTCCGGCGATGTTACAAAACTTTACGAACATTCTGGTATATATCACACAAAATACAATTTATTCTTTCTCTTAAATCACATTTCTTAGGTCAAAGAATTACTTGTTTCAATTTAATAATGCTAAAAATTACTTAATATATAGCTGCGATAAAACCAACAAGTGTAACTTTCCTCCTAATAGCAAAAACGTCGAAAAAATTCGGTTTTTATTGTTTTTTGACGATGATGTCCCACAACAAAAAATCTAAAAAAAATTGACGACACTGCCTGTTATAGTACTTTAACAAGGAACTAAACAGTAGAATAGCATGTTTTCAAATTTTTGAGAAATCTGTATTTTTCCGATTTTTTGGAGGTTTTTCATTTTTTTTACGACCACAGTTTGTAACAAAAAAATCTGAAAGTTTAAACTTTCATACGTGCGCGATTCTCCATCCGTTTACATTGTATGTCGTCTGTCGTCGCTGGGTCTTTGAAGCTCGGCACTCGGCAAAAGTTATTCGAGCATTTATTTGAAGCCTTCGAATAAATGATACAGATGAAAGATGAAAAAATTTCTCGTAGTTTGAATAAATCCGCTTCGAATAAAAAAAAGTATCTTTATTCGTCGGATAAATTCTCGTCGAATAAAATTATTTATTCGATACTCGTCGAATAAGGATACCTTTTTTATTCGAACCTTCGAATAACGAATAAAGATGAAGTATCTTTTATTCGAATCGTTATTTAAATAATTTTTATCTAATAATGCCCAACTCTGGGCACACCAGAATGACTGGCATTCAAAAGGAGAGAATATCCGTCTACGATACATATAATGTTGCACGGAGAAGCGGACAGCGAAACTAGAGAAGCGTCCTCCCCGAGGAGTGGGCCACACATTGTCGGCTATATCGGTGTGAGGCCAGAAGACCACTACTAATCCAATCACAAAACTTCTTTATTTTTCGTTATTTTTTTTTTTTTTAACTTTTACCAACATATTCGTGACATTTTTCTGGTTAAAATGAAACCAAATATGATATAATTCCGACGATAATTGCTTGTGTAATGAACGATTGATGTTTCGGACGCGAAAAAGGACAGCGTATGGGAAAGAAAGAGCCGCGGAGAGTCGAAGCGTTCGGAAAAGATGAAAGACTGGCGTGAGCTCAGGCCTTTAAATAAAAAAATAAACTTTTTCATTATTAATTATTTTTCTATCGGACTTTCACCAACATACTCGTGGCATTTTTCTAAGGAAAACGGTACCAAATATGACAAAATTCCGATGATATTTACTTGTGTAATGAACGACGGAAGTTTCGGATGCAAAGAAGGACAGCATATGAAAAGAAAGAGACGCGGCGAGTCCTTCCCGTCTCGAGTTCGACAGCTCGGTTTTCGCCGCGGACAAATAGATGTGGTTACTAATGTATATGTATTGACAATTACTCACAGAAAGTTAAATTTAACAATACAATTAATGATTATACATAAAGTTTATTGCTGATAAAATATAAAGAATATTAAATGTAAAGAAACAATTCTATAAGGTATAAAAAATAGCAATCAATACGATTATAATTAAAACTTAAAATGACAGACACTTTTCAAAACTTTTATCTCTACCTCTATGTTAGGGATACAGAAGCTGAAAATTTCATCGAAATCGGTTGACGGAGAAAAAAACAACGTGCATTGCAAGATATAAGAATCTGTGTATCTGCGTGTCTGTACAAATAGCAATAATACTGCCACCAAATAGCTTTATATGGATAAGATCCGTCGAAAGTTAGTTTCATTACATAACACTTTTATTTCGTTACTACCTTTACTTGAATAATTGCAGTCCAGCATTAGAAGTGGTATTATCGGTTAAATAAGTAAAAAAAATAATTTTCTGTGTTTGTTACTACGGATCACAATAAGAACGATTGAATTTTGTCATTACTTGAATATTGTATTTATTCTTTTTTTTTTATTCTATAACTATTACAGAATATATTTTGTTGAATAATCATTATTTTATAAATATCGCAATAAGTTCCAAATTAATTAATTTCACCTATAAACTATCGATTATAAAATAATGATTACAATGGTGAATAATACGGAAAATAAGAAGGCAATAATAGTGTAATGAAATTATACAATAAAAAATAATTATTCTCATTCTACGCATTATCCGTTTATTTATTGCCTATGTCACTGACGTTTCTTCCGTAATTCACGAGCAAATGTTCTATTTAGGTAGCGAGCGCGGCATGTTTAGCGATGTTGGTATTTGAGATCAGTGATAGTTCCACTTTCTTAGTTCCACAACCGACGAGAGTATCTCGACATTGGGGCCGTTACCGACCGATCCCAGCACCCACCTGGCACTAGGCCTGCAGCCAAGCTCGCATATGCGAGCCGAGCTCGGGTCCAGTCGAGCCGGGACTCGCTTTTCGAGTCGAGTCGAGTACTCGCACGATGCGAGCTGCTCGCAACGAAGCGAACGGCTCGAAATAAAATCAGGCGTAAAATGACATGATGCGAGTTACAGCAGGAAGATCAGCACATTGATATTATCAAGCATTTTAGTATATTGACAATGCTAAATGTTTGCGATGTTTTATTATATATTTTGATAGTGAAATGTTGATTCAGAATTTGTATAACCCTTATTGAAAATAATTATGCAATAACAACTATTTCCTAGATTTATGTAAATAACTAGATGTGATCTGTAAAGAACGGTATTTTATATATTCCTTTATATTATACTCCGGTTCACTGTACAGTCGTAAAAATGTGTTGTCGCAAAATTGTTTATAATGTTGAAAATTAACGTGAAACCAAGTTGGAAGTTGGAAGTTCCAACAGCCTGTCATTCGGTACTGTGCAAGTATAGGTGATAAGATTTAAAAGGGCATAGCCGATTAAGATGGTCAAAACAATTGGAACCGCAAAAAGATTCCATTTCAAACAGTATTGATTTCTTGATTTTCTGGAAATGACAGACGTAGATTTCAAAATTCTTTTCACGGAATCTTACCAATTTTCACAAGCAATTTCATATCTGGCGGAAATCGTAGACGAACACGATAATATAAATATTCATTGCCTAATCAATGTTACTTCAATATTTTTAAAACATTAAAAAAATATTGTTAAAATCACATGAATAAATAATATAAGAAATTGAAAAAATAAAGATGATGTATGGGAAAAAACATTTACCACCGACGGGATAAGAACCCCAGCGTATCCGCTCCTTAGTTCGACACACGTCCGGCGATGTTACAAAACTTTACGAACATTCTGGTATATATCACACAAAATACAATTTATTCTTTCTCTTAAATCACATTTCTTAGGTCAAAGAATTACTTGTTTCAATTTAATAATGCTAAAAATTACTTAATATATAGCTCCGATAAAACCAACAAGTGTAACTTTCCTCCTAATAGCAAAAACGTCGAAAAAATTCGGTTTTTATTGTTTTTTGACGATGATGTCCCACAACAAAAAATCTAAAAAAAATTGACGACACTGCCTGTTATAGTACTTTAACAAGGAACTAAACAGTAGAATAGCATGTTTTCAAATTTTTGAGAAATCTGTATTTTTCCGATTTTTTGGAGGTTTTTCATTTTTTTTACGACCACAGTTTGTAACAAAAAAATCTGAAAGTTTAAACTTTCATACGTGCGCGATTCTCCATCCGTTTACATTGTATGTCGTCTGTCGTCGCTGGGTCTTTGAAGCTCGGCACTCGGCAAAAGTTATTCGAGCATTTATTTGAAGCCTTCGAATAAATGATACAGATGAAAGATGAAAAAATTTCTCGTAGTTTGAATAAATCCGCTTCGAATAAAAAAAAGTATCTTTATTCGTCGGATAAATTCTCGTCGAATAAAATTATTTATTCGATACTCGTCGAATAAGGATACCTTTTTTATTCGAACCTTCGAATAACGAATAAAGATGAAGTATCTTTTATTCGAATCGTTATTTAAATAATTTTTATCTAATAATGCCCAACTCTGGGCACACCAGAATGACTGGCATTCAAAAGGAGAGAATATCCGTCTACGATACATATAATGTTGCACGGAGAAGCGGACAGCGAAACTAGAGAAGCGTCCTCCCCGAGGAGTGGGCCACACATTGTCGGCTATATCGGTGTGAGGCCAGAAGACCACTACTAATCCAATCACAAAACTTCTTTATTTTTCGTTATTTTTTTTTTTTTTAACTTTTACCAACATATTCGTGACATTTTTCTGGTTAAAATGAAACCAAATATGATATAATTCCGACGATAATTGCTTGTGTAATGAACGATTGATGTTTCGGACGCGAAAAAGGACAGCGTATGGGAAAGAAAGAGCCGCGGAGAGTCGAAGCGTTCGGAAAAGATGAAAGACTGGCGTGAGCTCAGGCCTTTAAATAAAAAAATAAACTTTTTCATTATTAATTATTTTTCTATCGGACTTTCACCAACATACTCGTGGCATTTTTCTAAGGAAAACGGTACCAAATATGACAAAATTCCGATGATATTTACTTGTGTAATGAACGACGGAAGTTTCGGATGCAAAGAAGGACAGCATATGAAAAGAAAGAGACGCGGCGAGTCCTTCCCGTCTCGAGTTCGACAGCTCGGTTTTCGCCGCGGACAAATAGATGTGGTTACTAATGTATATGTATTGACAATTACTCACAGAAAGTTAAATTTAACAATACAATTAATGATTATACATAAAGTTTATTGCTGATAAAATATAAAGAATATTAAATGTAAAGAAACAATTCTATAAGGTATAAAAAATAGCAATCAATACGATTATAATTAAAACTTAAAATGACAGACACTTTTCAAAACTTTTATCTCTACCTCTATGTTAGGGATACAGAAGCTGAAAATTTCATCGAAATCGGTTGACGGAGAAAAAAACAACGTGCATTGCAAGATATAAGAATCTGTGTATCTGCGTGTCTGTACAAATAGCAATAATACTGCCACCAAATAGCTTTATATGGATAAGATCCGTCGAAAGTTAGTTTCATTACATAACACTTTTATTTCGTTACTACCTTTACTTGAATAATTGCAGTCCAGCATTAGAAGTGGTATTATCGGTTAAATAAGTAAAAAAAATAATTTTCTGTGTTTGTTACTACGGATCACAATAAGAACGATTGAATTTTGTCATTACTTGAATATTGTATTTATTCTTTTTTTTTTATTCTATAACTATTACAGAATATATTTTGTTGAATAATCATTATTTTATAAATATCGCAATAAGTTCCAAATTAATTAATTTCACCTATAAACTATCGATTATAAAATAATGATTACAATGGTGAATAATACGGAAAATAAGAAGGCAATAATAGTGTAATGAAATTATACAATAAAAAATAATTATTCTCATTCTACGCATTATCCGTTTATTTATTGCCTATGTCACTGACGTTTCTTCCGTAATTCACGAGCAAATGTTCTATTTAGGTAGCGAGCGCGGCATGTTTAGCGATGTTGGTATTTGAGATCAGTGATAGTTCCACTTTCTTAGTTCCACAACCGACGAGAGTATCTCGACATTGGGGCCGTTACCGACCGATCCCAGCACCCACCTGGCACTAGGCCTGCAGCCAAGCTCGCATATGCGAGCCGAGCTCGGGTCCAGTCGAGCCGGGACTCGCTTTTCGAGTCGAGTCGAGTACTCGCACGATGCGAGCTGCTCGCAACGAAGCGAACGGCTCGAAATAAAATCAGGCGTAAAATGACATGATGCGAGTTACAGCAGGAAGATCAGCACATTGATATTATCAAGCATTTTAGTATATTGACAATGCTAAATGTTTGCGATGTTTTATTATATATTTTGATAGTGAAATGTTGATTCAGAATTTGTATAACCCTTATTGAAAATAATTATGCAATAACAACTATTTCCTAGATTTATGTAAATAACTAGATGTGATCTGTAAAGAACGGTATTTTATATATTCCTTTATATTATACTCCGGTTCACTGTACAGTCGTAAAAATGTGTTGTCGCAAAATTGTTTATAATGTTGAAAATTAACGTGAAACCAAGTTGGAAGTTGGAAGTTCCAACAGCCTGTCATTCGGTACTGTGCAAGTATAGGTGATAAGATTTAAAAGGGCATAGCCGATTAAGATGGTCAAAACAATTGGAACCGCAAAAAGATTCCATTTCAAACAGTATTGATTTCTTGATTTTCTGGAAATGACAGACGTAGATTTCAAAATTCTTTTCACGGAATCTTACCAATTTTCACAAGCAATTTCATATCTGGCGGAAATCGTAGACGAACACGATAATATAAATATTCATTGCCTAATCAATGTTACTTCAATATTTTTAAAACATTAAAAAAATATTGTTAAAATCACATGAATAAATAATATAAGAAATTGAAAAAATAAAGATGATGTATGGGAAAAAACATTTACCACCGACGGGATAAGAACCCCAGCGTATCCGCTCCTTAGTTCGACACACGTCCGGCGATGTTACAAAACTTTACGAACATTCTGGTATATATCACACAAAATACAATTTATTCTTTCTCTTAAATCACATTTCTTAGGTCAAAGAATTACTTGTTTCAATTTAATAATGCTAAAAATTACTTAATATATAGCTGCGATAAAACCAACAAGTGTAACTTTCCTCCTAATAGCAAAAACGTCGAAAAAATTCGGTTTTTATTGTTTTTTGACGATGATGTCCCACAACAAAAAATCTAAAAAAAATTGACGACACTGCCTGTTATAGTACTTTAACAAGGAACTAAACAGTAGAATAGCATGTTTTCAAATTTTTGAGAAATCTGCATTTTTCCGATTTTTTGGAGGTTTTTCATTTTTTTTTACGACCACAGTTTGTAACAAAAAAATCTGAAAAAATTATCAAAAATCAGCCTTAGAATCCAAAATATGTCACATTTTTTTCAGAATTTTAGAAAGCATCAGAGTGCGGGAAATACGCGGAGAAGCGCGAAATCTAATTTACCCTGTAACTAACCTCATGGGCAAGATAGGGGGTTGAAATTTTACTCAGAGGGGTTTTTCCTCTAAGGGCAGTTTTGACCATAAATCGGCTAGGCCCTTTTAAAAGGATCTGATGTCTACGTTCAACACTCGTCATACTTTCTGTTTAGTTAATATTTTAATCTAAATCTTTTTTCAATTTGCAATTGTTGGCTCTTCTCCATGGATAACAGTCGATCTTTTATACGATGGTGCAAAATCATGCTAACTACCAAATAATTCGTAGTGGCAGCAAAGTTAAATCTACTTCCTAGCTCGACAATTAACGCAATTATATAACGCAATTTTTCCTGCGTTTTCATTACATGTCATCTAGTAAATTAATCTATCTAGCTTGGCAGAACAGCTGAAGTCGTTTGGTCGATTTATAAAAAAAGTTATTCTGATTTAAAGTGTCTGCCATCAATTATGAGACTGACTGCATAATGTATAACGAGAAGCGGCCGCACGTTTCTCGCTAAGCAACCTGCGCTATCTCCATGTTTATAATTGTGCAGTGTGAAAATGGTTTACTGCCTTTTTGGTTCGTTATCTCGGCCATTTCTTCTAAAAAGTGTACTTCCGTACAATGGGACAGTAGGGCTCTCATCAGCGAGCTAAGGTTTATGACCGGCTCTCGCCTGCACTCGCCCACTTAGGTCACCCGCTCTGAGTATTTAATCTACCGGCACGCGTATGCGTTTTGCTCTTCCTCCCTCCCCATCGAGCCACTAGCTTAGTTATTCATTATCGAAAAATATAAAAGTCTAAGACAATCTCTATTCTCAGGTTAGTTAGCTCAGATTCTGTCAAACAGTTTTTCTCAGCTTACCAGAATTCAGTCTTTTGACCTTTGGTGCGAGTAGCAGTGTGGCGGCCTGTGCAAAGAGCACGCCGACGAACCGCCAGCATACATTGTAGACGCGGCGGCGACCTCGTATAAATACACATCAATATTATACAATATTGTTTATATACCCATTCCTTTCAAAAACTATTTAACGAAGCTTAACGTTAATTTTCAACATTATAAACAATTTTGCAACAACACATTTTTACGACTGTACACTGAACCCCGGAGTATAATATAAAGGAATATATAAAATACCGTTCTTTACAGATCACAGCTAGTTATTTACATAAATCTAGGAAATAGTTGTTATTGCATAATTATTTTCAATAAGGGTTATAGAAATTCTGAATCAACATTTCACCATCAAAATATATAATAAAACATCGCAAACATTTAGCATTGTCAATATACTAAAATGCTTGATAATATCGATGTGCTGATCTTCCCGCTGTAACTCGCATCATGTCATTTTACGCCTGATTTTATTTCGAGCAGCTCGCATCGGTGCGGATAGCTCGCATCGTGCGAGTACTCGACTCGACTCGCACAATCGAGCCGAGCTAAGCTCAACCAGAGTTGGGCAAAATATTTATCTAAATAAAAATTTCGAGTAACGAATAAAAGATAAAAAAATTTTTATTACCTTTTGGTATGTGTTGTGGTTTGGGTGTTCAGTAAAGGATTCACCCAATATAACAATAACCATTTATTAAATAAGCAACAAAAACTCAACGACGTAACAAGGAACAAAGAAAATGAAATAACAATGAAACAAGAACTACGGATAAACGACTATACGAACAACTGACGGCGAATGACGACTTCTCACAACGACTGACTGACTTGAACTGACTGACTGACTGACTGACTGACCCTGTCATCCGTCAGAATCCGCGCTTATATCCTCCAGGAATTTCCTTCGAACAAGAAAACTTCTGGAGTGGGGATGTCGCTTCCTGTACGTGCCCCTTGGAGAAAGTTCGTGTCCTTGCACCGAACATCCGTGTCCTGGCGAAAGTCAAGGGTTGGCGGCCAAATGTGCACGCCAAGGAAAAACCCCGAACCTGGTCGCCAAATGTGCACCCCAGGTAGGAATAGACTTCCGGCGACTAAGTGTGCGCTCGGGAAGAGCTTGGGCCTGGCGACCAAGTGCGTCCAAGGTCCCAGCCCGCAGACGACGCTCCTACCTGGGTCCGATCAACCCTTCTCCAAGGGGTCCGCCACATTACTTGAATATTGTATTTATTCTTTTTTTTTTATTCTATAACCATTACAGAATATATTTTGTTGAATAATCATTATTTTATAAATATCGCAAGAAGTTCCAAATTAATTAATTACACCTATAAATTATCGATTATAAAATAATGATTACAATGGTGAACAATATGGAAAATAAGAAGGCAATAAGAGTGTAATGAAATTATACAATAAAAGATAATTATTTTCATTCTACGCATTATACGTTTATTTATTGCCTCTGTCACTGACGTTTTTTCCATAATTCACGAGCAAATGTTCTTTTAGTTCCACAACCGACGAGAGTATCTCGACATTAGGGCCGTTACCGACCGCTCCCAGCACCCACCTGGCACCCACTTTGAGACTCGCAGTTTAACACGGGGGCTGGCAGTCTTTATACATATATATATATATCGTGGGTGCACTGATCCACCGACCAGATATATATAAAGACTGACAGCCTTACGGGAGAATGTGTCGCTCGAAAAATACGGTGTTGTCTACCGCTCTCTAGGATAGATTTTGGCTGGAGTAAGAAACAGAAGGCCAACGACGGTATCTCGTCGGTGCAGAAGACCACTAAGGAACTTCTCGTCGCTGAGAAGGTGAATCATCACGGACCCATATCGATTATCAAATGTTACATTCTCCGACAAACGTATTCAAATTAAAAAGATATTTTTTTTTAGTGTTGCTTTTTAAGATCTAAAATATTAAAAGTAAAACTAATATCAAGGACGAAAAATTCGTCAAAATATTTTACGTAAGAAATTATTAAAGCATAATTTTAGGAAAATCAATTTCTACTTCCATATGAGATACCTTAATTTGTAATTTAAAAATATTTCATGAACAAGCATTATTTCCTTACACTTTTTTTTTTATAGATAATTGTTCCAAGAATCGATCTGTGGGAACAGAAATATGTTGAAAACCAGAGTAGCGTTTATTTAACGTACTATTCCGAATAGTATAGAGTTTGAGAGAGAATCACGTGGATGAATTAATATAATATAAAATAATATAATTGTAGAAGCAAAGATGGGCAAATTTTTATTGAAATAGACATTTCAAACAGCGAATAAAAGATAAAAAATGATTTGTTACGCGTCAAATAAAAATAATTATGTTATCTCTATTCCGCACGTAATGAATTTATTCGACGAATAAAGATTTTTTTATAAAGACCGACCAACAGCCTACAATGTAAGCAGATGGAGAATCCAACATTATTGGCAATTTATGCTTTTATGTTTTTAATCAGAACAATATTGTTAATACGAATGAGTTGTAGAGCTCATCCCGATCAAAATGAGTCTAAACACGACATCATTTGGACTGTCTTTAATGAGATTGTAATTTTTATCGTAACATTACGTATCAGTGAAACTTGGTCGATTACACCCGAATTTCACCTCATTTTCTTCAGGAAAATCCCCTCCATTCGCTCGTCACAATTTCATGAGGATATATTGCACAATCTAAAAGTTTAAACTTTCATTCGTGCGCGATTCTCCATCCGTTTACATTGTATGTCGTCTGTCGTCGCTGGGTCTTTGAAGCTCGGCACTCGGCAAAAGTTATTCGAGCATTTATTTGAAGCCTTCGAATAAATGATACAGATGAAAGATGAAAAAATTTCTCGTAGTTCGAATAAATCCGCTTCGAATAAAAAAAAGTATCTTTATTCGTCGGATAAATTCTCGTCGAATAAAATTATTTATTCGATACTCGTCGAATAAGGATACCTTTTTTATTCGAACCTTCGAATAACGAATAAAGATGAAGTATCTTTTATTCGAATCGTTATTTAAATAATTTTTATCTAATAATGCCCAACTCTGGGCACACCAGAATGACTGGCATTCAAAAGGAGAGAATATCCGTCTACGATACATATAATGTTGCACGGAGAAGCGGACAGCGAAACTAGAGAAGCGTCCTCCCCGAGGAGTGGGCCACACATTGTCGGCTATATCGGTGTGAGACCAGAAGACCACTACTAATCCAATCACAAAACTTCTTTATTTTTCGTTATTTTTTTTTTTTTTTTAACTTTTACCAACATATTCGTGACATTTTTCTGATTAAAATGAAACCAAATATGATATAATTCCGACGATAATTGCTTGTGCAATGAACGATTGATGTTTCGGACGCGAAAAAGGACAGCGTATGGGAAAGAAAGAGCCGCGGAGAGTCGAAGCGTTCGGAAAAGATGAAAGACTGGCGTGAGCTCAGGCCTTTAAATAAAAAAATAAACTTTTTCATTATTAATTATTTTTCTATCGGACTTTCACCAACATACTCGTGGCATTTTTCTAAGGAAAACGGTACCAAATATGACAAAATTCCGATGATATTTACTTGTGTAATGAACGACGGACGTTTCGGACGCAAAGAAGGACAGCATATGAAAAGAAAGAGACGCGGCGAGTCCTTCCCGTCTCGAGTTCGACAGCTTGGTTTTCGCCGCGGACAAATAGATGTGGTTACTAATGTATATGTATTGACAATTACTCACAGAAAGTTAAATTTAACAATACAATTAATGATTATACATAAAGTTTATTGCTGATAAAATATAAAGAATATTAAATGTAAAGAAACAATTCTATAAGGTATAAAAAATAGCAATCAATACAATTATAATTAAAACTTAAAATGACAGACACTTTTCAAAACTTTTATCTCTACCTCTATGTTAGGGATACAGAAGCTGAAAATTTCATCGAAATCGGTTGACGGAGAAAAAAACAACGTGCATTGCAAGATATAAGAATCTGTGTATCTGTGTGTCTGTACAAATAGCAATAATACTGCCACCAAATAGCTTTATATGGATAAGATCCGTCGAAAGTTAGTTTCATTACATAACACTTTTATTTCGTTACTACCTTTACTTGAATAATTGCAGTCCAGCATTAGAAGTGGTATTATCGGTTAAATAAGTAAAAAAAAATAATTTTCTGTGTTTGTTACTACGGATCACAATAAGAACGATTGAATTTTGTCATTACTTGAATATTGTATTTATTCTTTTTTTTTTTTATTCTATAACTATTACAGAATATATTTTGTTGAATAATCATTATTTTATAAATATCGCAATAAGTTCCAAATTAATTAATTTCACCTATAAACTATCGATTACAAAATAATGATTACAATGGTGAATAATATGGAAAATAAGAAGGCAATAATAGTGTAATGAAATTATACAATAAAAAATAATTATTCTCATTCTACGCATTGTCCGTTTATTTATTGCCTATGTCACTGACGTTTCTTCCGTAATTCACGAGCAAATGTTCTATTTAGGTAGCGAGCGCGGCATTTTTAGCGATGTTGGTATTTGAGATCAGTGATAGTTCCACTTTCTTAGTTCCACACCCGACGAGAGTATCTCGACATTGGGGCCGTTACCGACCGATCCCAGCACCCACCTGGCACTAGGCCTGCAGCCAAGCTCGCATATGCGAGCCGAGCTCGGGTCCAGTCGAGCCGGGACTCGCTTTTCGAGTCGAGTCGAGTACTCGCACGATGCGAGCTGCTCGCAACGAAGCGAACGGCTCGAAATAAAATCAGGCGTAAAATGACATGATGCGAGTTACAGCAGGAAGATCAGCACATTGATATTATCAAGCATTTTAGTATATTGACAATGCTAAATGTTTGCGATGTTTTATTATATATTTTGATAGTGAAATGTTGATTCAGAATTTGTATAACCCTTATTGAAAATAATTATGCAATAACAACTATTTAGATTTATGTAAATAACTAGATGTGATCTGTAAAGAACGGTATTTTATATATTCCTTTATATTATACTCCGGTTCACTGTACCGTGTAGTCGTAAAAATGTGTTGTCGCAAAATTGTTTATAATGTTGAAAATTAACGTGAAACCAAGTTGGAAGTTGGAAGTTCCAACAGCCTGTCATTCGGTACTGTGCAAGTATAGGTGATAAGATTTAAAAGGGCATAGCCGATTAAGATGGTCAAAACAATTGGAACCGCAAAAAGATTCCATTTCAAACAGTATTGATTTCTTGATTTTCTGGAAATGACAGACGTAGATTTCAAAATTCTTTTCACGGAATCTTACCAATTTTCACAAGCAATTTCATATCTGGCGGAAATCGTAGACGAACACAATAATATAAATATTCATTGCCTAATCAATGTTACTTCAATATTTTTAAAACATTAAAAAAATATTGTTAAAATCACATGAATAAATAATATAAGAAATTGAAAAAATAAAGATGATGTATGGGAAAAAACATTTACCACCGACGGGATAAGAACCCCAGCGTATCCGCTCCTTAGTTCGACACGTCCGGCGATGTTACAAAACTTTACGAACATTCTGGTATATATCACACAAAATACAATTTATTCTTTCTCTTAAATCACATTTCTTAGGTCAAAGAATTACTTGTTTCAATTTAATAATGCTAAAAATTACTTAATATATAGCTGCGATAAAACCAACAAGTGTAACTTTCCTCCTAATAGCAAAAACGTCGAAAAAATTCGGTTTTTATTGTTTTTTGACGATGATGTCCCACAACAAAAAATCTAAAAAAAATTGACGACACTGCCTGTTATAGTACTTTAACAAGGAACTAAACAGTAGAATAGCATGTTTTCAAATTTTTGAGAAATCTGCATTTTTCCGATTTTTTGGAGGTTTTTCATTTTTTTTTACGACCACAGTTTGTAACAAAAAAATCTGAAAAAATTATCAAAAATCAGCCTTAGAATCCAAAATATGTCACATTTTTTTCAGAATTTTAGAAAGCATCAGAGTGCGGGAAATACGCGGAGAAGCGCGAAATCTAATTTACCCTGTAACTAACCTCATGGGCAAGATAGGGGGTTGAAATTTTACTCAGAGGGGTTTTTCCTCTGGCGGCGTCCTCTTGCTCTGGCCGGGGCTGGTTCCTTCGGGACACCGGCCCCGAGCGGGGCACGAGGACTCCGGGAGCTGTGGGTGGACCGAGCTGGGGCTCGGGAAGCCCAATCCGAAGGCTCCAGGGATGGCGACACCGGGCGGGTCCCTCCGCCCGGGGTCTTATAGCGTAGGCAGTGGGGGAGGTTAACCCCTCCCCCGGGGTATGATGATAGCTGGGGGGTGTCCTGTTGAGTACTCGCGTGATCCAGGCACCTCCCGTGTAGCTTAGGTGGGCGTGAGGTTTTAGTGGGTAGTCTCCGGGGGCTCGCCCCCGGGGAGAATCCCACATAACCCCGGCTTCCCCCAGGGAGTCGGGGTATGTATAAAACATTTCCTCACGATAAAAAAAAAAAAAAAAAAAAAAAAGAGGGGTTTTTCCTCTAAGGGCAGTTTTGACCATAAATCGGCTAGGCCCTTTTAAAAGGATCTGATGTCTACGTTCAACACTCGTCATACTTTCTGTTTAGTTAATATTTTAATCTAAATCTTTTTTCAATTTGCAATTGTTGGCTCTTCTCCATGGATAACAGTCGATCTTTTATACGATGGTCCAAAATCATGCTAACTACCAAATAATTCGTAGTGGCAGCAAAGTTAAATCTACTTCCTAGCTCGACAATTAACGCAATTATATAACGCAATTTTTCCTGCGTTTTCATTACATGTCATCTAGTAAATTAATCTATCTAGCTTGGCAGAACAGCTGAAGTCGTTTGGTCGATTTATAAAAAAAGTTATTCTGATTTAAAGTGTCTGCCATCAATTATGAGACTGACTGCATAATGTATAACGAGAAGCGGCCGCACGTTTCTCGCTAAGCAACCTGCGCTATCTCCATGTTTATAATTGTGCAGTGTGAAAATGGTTTACTGCCTTTTTGGTTCGTTATCTCGGCCATTTCTTCTAAAAAGTGTACTTCCGTACAATGGGACAGTAGGGCTCTCATCAGCGAGCTAAGGTTTATGACCGGCTCTCGCCTGCACTCGCCCACTTAGGTCACCCGCTCTGAGTATTTAATCTACCGGCACGCGTATGCGTTTTGCTCTTCCTCCCTCCCCATCGAGCCACTAGCTTAGTTATTCATTATCGAAAAATATAAAAGTCTAAGACAATCTATTCTCAGGTTAGTTAGCTCAGATTCTGTCAAACAGTTTTTCTCAGCTTACCAGAATTCAGTCTTTTGACCTTTGGTGCGAGTACCAGTGTGGCGGCCTGTCCAAAGAGCACGCCGACGAACCGCCAGCATACACATTGTAGACGCGGCGGCGACCTCGTATAAATACACATCAATATTATACAATATTGTTTATATACCCATTCCTTTCAAAAACTATTTAACGAAGCTTAACGTTAATTTTTAACATTATAAACAATTTTGCAACAACACATTTTTACGACTGTACACTGAACCCCGGAGTATAATATAAAGGAATATATAAAATACCGTTCTTTACAGATCACACAGCTAGTTATTTACATAAATCTAGGAAATAGTTGTTATTGCATAATTATTTTCAATAAGGGTTATAGAAATTCTGAATCAACATTTCACTATCAAAATATATAATAAAACATCGCAAACATTTAGCATTGTCAATATACTAAAATGCTTGATAATATCGATGTGCTGATCTTCCCGCTGTAACTCGCATCATGTCATTTTACGCCTGATTTTATTTCGAGCAGCTCGCATCGGTGCGGATAGCTCGCATCGTGCGAGTACTCGACTCGACTCGCACAATCGAGCCGAGCTAAGCTCAACCAGAGTTGGGCAAAATATTTATCTAAATAAAAATTTCGAGTAACGAATAAAAGATAAAAAAATTTTTATTTCCTTTTGGTATGTGTTGTGGTTTGGGTGTTCAGTAAAGGATTCACCCAATATAACAATAACCATTTATTAAATAAGCAACAAAAACTCAACGACGTAACAAGGAACAAAGAAAATGAAATAACAATGAAACAAGAACTACGGATAAACGACTATACGAACAACTGACGGCGAATGACGACTTCTCACAACGACTGACTGACTTGAACTGACTGACTGACTGACTGACCCTGTCATCCGTCAGAATCCGCGCTTATATCCTCCAGGAATTTCCTTCGAACAAGAAAACTTCTGGAGTGGGGATGTCGCTTCCTGTACGTGCCACTTGGAGAAAGTTCGTGTCCTTGCACCGAACATCCGTGTCCTGGCGAAAGTCAAGGGTTGGCGGCCAAATGTGCACGCCAAGGAAAAACCCCGAACCTGGTCGCCAAATGTGCACCCCAGGTAGGAACAGACTTCCGGCGACTAAGTGTGCGCTCGGGAAGAGCTTGGGCCTGGCGACCAAGTGCGTCCAAGGTCCCAGCCCGCAGACGACGCTCCTACCTGGGTCCGATCAACCCTTCTCCAAGGGGTCCGCCACATTACTTGAATATTGTATTTATTCTTTTTTTTTATTCTATAACTATTACAGAATATATTTTGTTGAATAATCATTATTTTATAAATATCGCAAGAAGTTCCAAATTAATTAATTACACCTATAAATTATCGATTATAAAATAATGATTACAATGGTGAACAATATGGAAAATAAGAAGGCAATAAGAGTGTAATGAAATTATACAATAAAAGATAATTATTTTCATTCTACGCATTATACGTTTATTTATTGCCTCTGTCACTGACGTTTTTTCCATAATTCACGAGCAAATGTTCTTTTAGTTCCACAACCGACGAGAGTATCTCGACATTAGGGCCGTTACCGACCGCTCCCAGCACCCACCTGGCACCCACTTTGAGACTCGCAGTTTAACACGGGGGCTGGCAGTCTTTATATATATATATATATATATATATATATCTCGTGGGTGCACTGATCCACCGACCAGATATATATAAAGACTGACAGCCTTACGGGAGAATGTGTCGCTCGAAAAATACGGTGTTGTCTACCGCTCTCTAGGATAGATTTTGGCTGGAGTAAGAAACAGAAGGCCAACGACGGTATCTCGTCGGTGCAGAAGACCAGTAAGGAACTTCTCGTCGCTGAGAAGGTGAATCATCACGGACCCATATCGATTATCAAATGTTACATTCTCCGACAAACGTATTCAAATTAAAAAGATATTTTTTTTTAGTGTTGCTTTTTAAGATCTAAAATATTAAAAGTAAAACTAATATCAAGGACGAAAAATTCGTCAAAATATTTTACGTAAGAAATTATTAAAGCATAATTTTAGGAAAATCAATTTCTACTTCCATATGAGATACCTTAATTTGTAATTTAAAAATATTTCATGAACAAGCATTATTTCCTTACACTTTTTTTTTTATAGATAATTGTTCCAAGAATCGATCTGTGGGAACAGAAATATGTTGAAAACCAGAGTAGCGTTTATTTAACGTACTATTCCGAATAGTATAGAGTTTGAGAGAGAATCACGTGGATGAATTAATATAATATAAAATAATATAATTGTAGAAGCAAAGATGGGCAAATTTTTATTGAAATAGACATTTCAAACAGCGAATAAAAGATAAAAAATGATTTGTTACGCGTCAAATAAAAATAATTATGTTATCTCTATTCCGCACGTAATGAATTTATTCGACGAATAAAGATTTTTTTATAAAGACCGACCAACAGCCTACAATGTAAGCAGATGGAGAATCCAACATTATTGGCAATTTATGCTTTTATGTTTTTAATCAGAACAATATTGTTAATACGAATGAGTTGTAGAGCTCATCCCGATCAAAATGAGTCTAAACACGACATCATTTGGACTGTCTTTAATGAGATTGTAATTTTTATCGTAACATTACGTATCAGTGAAACTTGGTCGATTACACCCGAATTTCACCTCATTTTCATCAGGAAAATCCCCTCCATTCGCTCGTCACAATTTCATGAGGATATATTGCACAATCTAAAAGTTTAAACTTTCATTCGTGCGCGATTCTCCATCCGTTTACATTGTATGTCGTCTGTCGTCGCTGGGTCTTTGAAGCTCGGCACTCGGCAAAAGTTATTCGAGCATTTATTTGAAGCCTTCGAATAAATGATACAGATGAAAGATGAAAAAATTTCTCGTAGTTTGAATAAATCCGCTTCGAATAAAAAAAAGTATCTTTATTCGTCGGATAAATTCTCGTCGAATAAAATTATTTATTCGATACTCGTCGAATAAGGATACCTTTTTTATTCGAACCTTCGAATAACGAATAAAGATGAAGTATCTTTTATTCGAATCGTTATTTAAATAATTTTTATCTAATAATGCCCAACTCTGGGCACACCAGAATGACTGGCATTCAAAAGGAGAGAATATCCGTCTACGATACATATAATGTTGCACGGAGAAGCGGACAGCGAAACTAGAGAAGCGTCCTCCCCGAGGAGTGGGCCACACATTGTCGGCTATATCGGTGTGAGACCAGAAGACCACTACTAATCCAATCACAAAGCTTCTTTATTTTTCGTTATTTTTTTTTTTTTTTAACTTTTACCAACATATTCGTGACATTTTTCTGATTAAAATGAAACCAAATATGATATAATTCCGACGATAATTGCTTGTGCAATGAACGATTGATGTTTCGGACGCGAAAAAGGACAGCGTATGGGAAAGAAAGAGCCGCGGAGAGTCGAAGCGTTCGGAAAAGATGAAAGACTGGCGTGAGCTCAGGCCTTTAAATAAAAAAATAAACTTTTTCATTATTAATTATTTTTCTATCGGACTTTCACCAACATACTCGTGGCATTTTTCTAAGGAAAACGGTACCAAATATGACAAAATTCCGATGATATTTACTTGTGTAATGAACGACGGACGTTTCGGACGCAAAGAAGGACAGCATATGAAAAGAAAGAGACGCGGCGAGTCCTTCCCGTCTCGAGTTCGACAGCTTGGTTTTCGCCGCGGACAAATAGATGTGGTTACTAATGTATATGTATTGACAATTACTCACAGAAAGTTAAATTTAAACAATACAATTAATGATTATACATAAAGTTTATTGCTTATAAAATATAAAGAATATTAAATGTAAAGAAACAATTCTATAAGGTATAAAAAATAGCAATCAATACAATTATAATTAAAACTTAAAATGACAGACACTTTTCAAAACTTTTATCTCTAGCTCTATGTTAGGGATACAGAAGCTGAAAATTTCATCGAAATCGGTTGACGGAGAAAAAAACAACGTGCATTGCAAGATATAAGAATCTGTGTATCTGTGTGCCTGTACAAATAGCAATAATACTGCCACCAAATAGCTTTATATGGATAAGATCCGTCGAAAGTTAGTTTCATTACATAACACTTTTATTTCGTTACTACCTTTACTTGAATAATTGCAGTCCAGCATTAGAAGTGGTATTATCGGTTAAATAAGTAAAAAAATAATTTTCTGTGTTTGTTACTACGGATCACAATAAGAACGATTGAATTTTGTCATTACTTGAATATTGTATTTGTTCTTTTTGTTTATTCTATAACTATTACAGAATATATTTTGTTGAATAATCATTATTTTATAAATATCGCAATAAGTTCCAAATTAATTAATTTCACCTATAAACTATCGATTATAAAATAATGATTACAATGGTGAATAATATGGAAAATAAGAAGGCAATAATAGTGTAATGAAATTATACAATAAAAAATAATTATTCTCATTCTACGCATTATCCGTTTATTTATTGCCTATGTCACTGACGTTTCTTCCGTAATTCACGAGCAAATGTTCTATTTAGGTAGCGAGCGCGGCATGTTTAGCGATGTTGGTATTTGAGATCAGTGATAGTTCCACTTTCTTAGTTCCACAACCGACGAGAGTATCTCGACATTGGGGCCGTTACCGACCGATCCCAGCACCCACCTGGCACTAGGCCTGCAGCCAAGCTCGCATATGCGAGCCGAGCTCGGGTCCAGTCGAGCCGGGACTCGCTTTTCGAGTCGAGTCGAGTACTCGCACGATGCGAGCTGCTAGCAACGAAGCGAACGGCTCGAAATAAAATCAGGCGTAAAATGACATGATGCGAGTTACAGCAGGAAGATCAGCACATTGATATTATCAAGCATTTTAGTATATTGACAATGCTAAATGTTTGCGATGTTTTATTATATATTTTGATAGTGAAATGTTGATTCAGAATTTGTATAACCCTTATTGAAAATAATTATGCAATAACAACTATTTAGATTTATGTAAATAACTAGATGTGATCTGTAAAGAACGGTATTTTATATATTCCTTTATATTATACTCCGGTTCACTGTACCGTGTAGTCGTAAAAATGTGTTGTCGCAAAATTGTTTATAATGTTGAAAATTAACGTGAAACCAAGTTGGAAGTTGGAAGTTCCAACAGCCTGTCATTCGGTACTGTGCAAGTATAGGTGATAAGATTTAAAAGGGCATAGCCGATTAAGATGGTCAAAACAATTGGAACCGCAAAAAGATTCCATTTCAAACAGTATTGATTTCTTGATTTTCTGGAAATGACAGACGTAGATTTCAAAATTCTTTTCACGGAATCTTACCAATTTTCACAAGCAATTTCATATCTGGCGGAAATCGTAGACGAACACAATAATATAAATATTCATTGCCTAATCAATGTTACTTCAATATTTTTAAAACATTAAAAAAATATTGTTAAAATCACATGAATAAATAATATAAGAAATTGAAAAAATAAAGATGATGTATGGGAAAAAACATTTACCACCGACGGGATAAGAACCCCAGCGTATCCGCTCCTTAGTTCGACACGTCCGGCGATGTTACAAAACTTTACGAACATTCTGGTATATATCACACAAAATACAATTTATTCTTTCTCTTAAATCACATTTCTTAGGTCAAAGAATTACTTGTTTCAATTTAATAATGCTAAAAATTACTTAATATATAGCTGCGATAAAACCAACAAGTGTAACTTTCCTCCTAATAGCAAAAACGTCGAAAAAATTCGGTTTTTATTGTTTTTTGACGATGATGTCCCACAACAAAAAATCTAAAAAAAATTGACGACACTGCCTGTTATAGTACTTTAACAAGGAACTAAACAGTAGAATAGCATGTTTTCAAATTTTTGAGAAATCTGCATTTTTCCGATTTTTTGGAGGTTTTTCATTTTTTTTTACGACCACAGTTTGTAACAAAAAAATCTGAAAAAATTATCAAAAATCAGCCTTAGAATCCAAAATATGTCACATTTTTTTCAGAATTTTAGAAAGCATCAGAGTGCGGGAAATACGCGGAGAAGCGCGAAATCTAATTTACCCTGTAACTAACCTCATGGGCAAGATAGGGGGTTGAAATTTTACTCAGAGGGGTTTTTCCTCTGGCGGCGTCCTCTTGCTCTGGCCGGGGCTGGTTCCTTCGGGACACCGGCCCCGAGCGGGGCACGAGGACTCCGGGAGCTGTGGGTGGACCGAGCTGGGGCTCGGGAAGCCCAATCCGAAGGCTCCAGGGATGGCGACACCGGGCGGGTCCCTCCGCCCGGGGTCTTATAGCGTAGGCAGTGGGGGAGGTTAACCCCTCCCCCGGGGTATGATGATAGCTGGGGGGTGTCCTGTTGAGTACTCGCGTGATCCAGGCACCTCCCGTGTAGCTTAGGTGGGCGTGAGGTTTTAGTGGGTAGTCTCCGGGGGCTCGCCCCCGGGGAGAATCCCACATAACCCCGGCTTCCCCCAGGGAGTCGGGGTATGTATAAAACATTTCCTCACGATAAAAAAAAAAAAAAAAAAAAAAAAGAGGGGTTTTTCCTCTAAGGGCAGTTTTGACCATAAATCGGCTAGGCCCTTTTAAAAGGATCTGATGTCTACGTTCAACACTCGTCATACTTTCTGTTTAGTTAATATTTTAATCTAAATCTTTTTTCAATTTGCAATTGTTGGCTCTTCTCCATGGATAACAGTCGATCTTTTATACGATGGTCCAAAATCATGCTAACTACCAAATAATTCGTAGTGGCAGCAAAGTTAAATCTACTTCCTAGCTCGACAATTAACGCAATTATATAACGCAATTTTTCCTGCGTTTTCATTACATGTCATCTAGTAAATTAATCTATCTAGCTTGGCAGAACAGCTGAAGTCGTTTGGTCGATTTATAAAAAAAGTTATTCTGATTTAAAGTGTCTGCCATCAATTATGAGACTGACTGCATAATGTATAACGAGAAGCGGCCGCACGTTTCTCGCTAAGCAACCTGCGCTATCTCCATGTTTATAATTGTGCAGTGTGAAAATGGTTTACTGCCTTTTTGGTTCGTTATCTCGGCCATTTCTTCTAAAAAGTGTACTTCCGTACAATGGGACAGTAGGGCTCTCATCAGCGAGCTAAGGTTTATGACCGGCTCTCGCCTGCACTCGCCCACTTAGGTCACCCGCTCTGAGTATTTAATCTACCGGCACGCGTATGCGTTTTGCTCTTCCTCCCTCCCCATCGAGCCACTAGCTTAGTTATTCATTATCGAAAAATATAAAAGTCTAAGACAATCTATTCTCAGGTTAGTTAGCTCAGATTCTGTCAAACAGTTTTTCTCAGCTTACCAGAATTCAGTCTTTTGACCTTTGGTGCGAGTACCAGTGTGGCGGCCTGTCCAAAGAGCACGCCGACGAACCGCCAGCATACACATTGTAGACGCGGCGGCGACCTCGTATAAATACACATCAATATTATACAATATTGTTTATATACCCATTCCTTTCAAAAACTATTTAACGAAGCTTAACGTTAATTTTTAACATTATAAACAATTTTGCAACAACACATTTTTACGACTGTACACTGAACCCCGGAGTATAATATAAAGGAATATATAAAATACCGTTCTTTACAGATCACACAGCTAGTTATTTACATAAATCTAGGAAATAGTTGTTATTGCATAATTATTTTCAATAAGGGTTATAGAAATTCTGAATCAACATTTCACTATCAAAATATATAATAAAACATCGCAAACATTTAGCATTGTCAATATACTAAAATGCTTGATAATATCGATGTGCTGATCTTCCCGCTGTAACTCGCATCATGTCATTTTACGCCTGATTTTATTTCGAGCAGCTCGCATCGGTGCGGATAGCTCGCATCGTGCGAGTACTCGACTCGACTCGCACAATCGAGCCGAGCTAAGCTCAACCAGAGTTGGGCAAAATATTTATCTAAATAAAAATTTCGAGTAACGAATAAAAGATAAAAAAATTTTTATTTCCTTTTGGTATGTGTTGTGGTTTGGGTGTTCAGTAAAGGATTCACCCAATATAACAATAACCATTTATTAAATAAGCAACAAAAACTCAACGACGTAACAAGGAACAAAGAAAATGAAATAACAATGAAACAAGAACTACGGATAAACGACTATACGAACAACTGACGGCGAATGACGACTTCTCACAACGACTGACTGACTTGAACTGACTGACTGACTGACTGACCCTGTCATCCGTCAGAATCCGCGCTTATATCCTCCAGGAATTTCCTTCGAACAAGAAAACTTCTGGAGTGGGGATGTCGCTTCCTGTACGTGCCACTTGGAGAAAGTTCGTGTCCTTGCACCGAACATCCGTGTCCTGGCGAAAGTCAAGGGTTGGCGGCCAAATGTGCACGCCAAGGAAAAACCCCGAACCTGGTCGCCAAATGTGCACCCCAGGTAGGAACAGACTTCCGGCGACTAAGTGTGCGCTCGGGAAGAGCTTGGGCCTGGCGACCAAGTGCGTCCAAGGTCCCAGCCCGCAGACGACGCTCCTACCTGGGTCCGATCAACCCTTCTCCAAGGGGTCCGCCACATTACTTGAATATTGTATTTATTCTTTTTTTTTATTCTATAACTATTACAGAATATATTTTGTTGAATAATCATTATTTTATAAATATCGCAAGAAGTTCCAAATTAATTAATTACACCTATAAATTATCGATTATAAAATAATGATTACAATGGTGAACAATATGGAAAATAAGAAGGCAATAAGAGTGTAATGAAATTATACAATAAAAGATAATTATTTTCATTCTACGCATTATACGTTTATTTATTGCCTCTGTCACTGACGTTTTTTCCATAATTCACGAGCAAATGTTCTTTTAGTTCCACAACCGACGAGAGTATCTCGACATTAGGGCCGTTACCGACCGCTCCCAGCACCCACCTGGCACCCACTTTGAGACTCGCAGTTTAACACGGGGGCTGGCAGTCTTTATATATATATATATATATATATATATATATATATATATATATATATATATATATATATATATATATATCTCGTGGGTGCACTGATCCACCGACCAGATATATATAAAGACTGACAGCCTTACGGGAGAATGTGTCGCTCGAAAAATACGGTGTTGTCTACCGCTCTCTAGGATAGATTTTGGCTGGAGTAAGAAACAGAAGGCCAACGACGGTATCTCGTCGGTGCAGAAGACCACTAAGGAACTTCTCGTCGCTGAGAAGGTGAATCATCACGGACCCATATCGATTATCAAATGTTACATTCTCCGACAAACGTATTCAAATTAAAAAGATATTTTTTTTTAGTGTTGCTTTTTAAGATCTAAAATATTAAAAGTAAAACTAATATCAAGGACGAAAAATTCGTCAAAATATTTTACGTAAGAAATTATTAAAGCATAATTTTAGGAAAATCAATTTCTACTTCCATATGAGATACCTTAATTTGTAATTTAAAAATATTTCATGAACAAGCATTATTTCCTTACACTTTTTTTTTTATAGATAATTGTTCCAAGAATCGATCTGTGGGAACAGAAATATGTTGAAAACCAGAGTAGCGTTTATTTAACGTACTATTCCGAATAGTATAGAGTTTGAGAGAGAATCACGTGGATGAATTAATATAATATAAAATAATATAATTGTAGAAGCAAAGATGGGCAAATTTTTATTGAAATAGACATTTCAAACAGCGAATAAAAGATAAAAAATGATTTGTTACGCGTCAAATAAAAATAATTATGTTATCTCTATTCCGCACGTAATGAATTTATTCGACGAATAAAGATTTTTTTATAAAGACCGACCAACAGCCTACAATGTAAGCAGATGGAGAATCCAACATTATTGGCAATTTATGCTTTTATGTTTTTAATCAGAACAATATTGTTAATACGAATGAGTTGTAGAGCTCATCCCGATCAAAATGAGTCTAAACACGACATCATTTGGACTGTCTTTAATGAGATTGTAATTTTTATCGTAACATTACGTATCAGTGAAACTTGGTCGATTACACCCGAATTTGATCTCATTTTCATCAGGAAAATCCCCTCCATTCGCTCGTCACAATTTCATGAGGATATATTGCACAATCTAAAAGTTTAAACTTTCATTCGTGCGCGATTCTCCACCCGTTTACATTGTATGTCGTCTGTCGTCGCTGGGTCTTTGAAGCTCGGCACTCGGCAAAAGTTATTCGAGCATTTATTTGAAGCCTTCGAATAAATGATACAGATGAAAGATGAAAAAATTTCTCGTAGTTCGAATAAATCCGCTTCGAATAAAAAAAAGTATCTTTATTCGTCGGATAAATTCTCGTCGAATAAAATTATTTATTCGATACTCGTCGAATAAGGATACCTTTTTTATTCGAACCTTCGAATAACGAATAAAGATGAAGTATCTTTTATTCGAATCGTTATTTAAATAATTTTTATCTAATAATGCCCAACTCTGGGCACACCAGAATGACTGGCATTCAAAAGGAGAGAATATCCGTCTACGATACATATAATGTTGCACGGAGAAGCGGACAGCGAAACTAGAGAAGCGTCCTCCCCGAGGAGTGGGCCACACATTGTCGGCTATATCGGTGTGAGACCAGAAGACCACTACTAATCCAATCACAAAACTTCTTTATTTTTCGTTATTTTTTTTTTTTTTTAACTTTTACCAACATATTCGTGACATTTTTCTGATTAAAATGAAACCAAATATGATATAATTCCGACGATAATTGCTTGTGCAATGAACGATTGATGTTTCGGACGCGAAAAAGGACAGCGTATGGGAAAGAAAGAGCCGCGGAGAGTCGAAGCGTTCGGAAAAGATGAAAGACTGGCGTGAGCTCAGGCCTTTAAATAAAAAAATAAACTTTTTCATTATTAATTATTTTTCTATCGGACTTTCACCAACATACTCGTGGCATTTTTCTAAGGAAAACGGTACCAAATATGACAAAATTCCGATGATATTTACTTGTGTAATGAACGACGGACGTTTCGGACGCAAAGAAGGACAGCATATGAAAAGAAAGAGACGCGGCGAGTCCTTCCCGTCTCGAGTTCGACAGCTTGGTTTTCGCCGCGGACAAATAGATGTGGTTACTAATGTATATGTATTGACAATTACTCACAGAAAGTTAAATTTAAACAATACAATTAATGATTATACATAAAGTTTATTGCTTATAAAATATAAAGAATATTAAATGTAAAGAAACAATTCTATAAGGTATAAAAAATAGCAATCAATACAATTATAATTAAAACTTAAAATGACAGACACTTTTCAAAACTTTTATCTCTAGCTCTATGTTAGGGATACAGAAGCTGAAAATTTCATCGAAATCGGTTGACGGAGAAAAAAACAACGTGCATTGCAAGATATAAGAATCTGTGTATCTGTGTGCCTGTACAAATAGCAATAATACTGCCACCAAATAGCTTTATATGGATAAGATCCGTCGAAAGTTAGTTTCATTACATAACACTTTTATTTCGTTACTACCTTTACTTGAATAATTGCAGTCCAGCATTAGAAGTGGTATTATCGGTTAAATAAGTAAAAAAATAATTTTCTGTGTTTGTTACTACGGATCACAATAAGAACGATTGAATTTTGTCATTACTTGAATATTGTATTTGTTCTTTTTGTTTATTCTATAACTATTACAGAATATATTTTGTTGAATAATCATTATTTTATAAATATCGCAATAAGTTCCAAATTAATTAATTTCACCTATAAACTATCGATTATAAAATAATGATTACAATGGTGAATAATATGGAAAATAAGAAGGCAATAATAGTGTAATGAAATTATACAATAAAAAATAATTATTCTCATTCTACGCATTATCCGTTTATTTATTGCCTATGTCACTGACGTTTCTTCCGTAATTCACGAGCAAATGTTCTATTTAGGTAGCGAGCGCGGCATGTTTAGCGATGTTGGTATTTGAGATCAGTGATAGTTCCACTTTCTTAGTTCCACAACCGACGAGAGTATCTCGACATTGGGGCCGTTACCGACCGATCCCAGCACCCACCTGGCACTAGGCCTGCAGCCAAGCTCGCATATGCGAGCCGAGCTCGGGTCCAGTCGAGCCGGGACTCGCTTTTCGAGTCGAGTCGAGTACTCGCACGATGCGAGCTGCTAGCAACGAAGCGAACGGCTCGAAATAAAATCAGGCGTAAAATGACATGATGCGAGTTACAGCAGGAAGATCAGCACATTGATATTATCAAGCATTTTAGTATATTGACAATGCTAAATGTTTGCGATGTTTTATTATATATTTTGATAGTGAAATGTTGATTCAGAATTTGTATAACCCTTATTGAAAATAATTATGCAATAACAACTATTTAGATTTATGTAAATAACTAGATGTGATCTGTAAAGAACGGTATTTTATATATTCCTTTATATTATACTCCGGTTCACTGTACCGTGTAGTCGTAAAAATGTGTTGTCGCAAAATTGTTTATAATGTTGAAAATTAACGTGAAACCAAGTTGGAAGTTGGAAGTTCCAACAGCCTGTCATTCGGTACTGTGCAAGTATAGGTGATAAGATTTAAAAGGGCATAGCCGATTAAGATGGTCAAAACAATTGGAACCGCAAAAAGATTCCATTTCAAACAGTATTGATTTCTTGATTTTCTGGAAATGACAGACGTAGATTTCAAAATTCTTTTCACGGAATCTTACCAATTTTCACAAGCAATTTCATATCTGGCGGAAATCGTAGACGAACACAATAATATAAATATTCATTGCCTAATCAATGTTACTTCAATATTTTTAAAACATTAAAAAAATATTGTTAAAATCACACGAATAAATAATATAAGAAATTGAAAAAATAAAGATGATGTATGGGAAAAAACATTTACCACCGACGGGATAAGAACCCCAGCGTATCCGCTCCTTAGTTCGACACGTCCGGCGATGTTACAAAACTTTACGAACATTCTGGTATATATCACACAAAATACAATTTATTCTTTCTCTTAAATCACATTTCTTAGGTCAAAGAATTACTTGTTTCAATTTAATAATGCTAAAAATTACTTAATATATAGCTGCGATAAAACCAACAAGTGTAACTTTCCTCCTAATAGCAAAAACGTCGAAAAAATTCGGTTTTTATTGTTTTTTGACGATGATGTCCCACAACAAAAAATGTAAAAAAAAATTGACGACACTGCCTGTTATAGTACTTTAACAAGGAACTAAACAGTAGAATAGCATGTTTTCAAATTTTTGAGAAATCTGCATTTTTCCGATTTTTTGGAGGTTTTTCATTTTTTTTTACGACCACAGTTTGTAACAAAAAAATCTGAAAAAATTATCAAAAATCAGCCTTAGAATCCAAAATATGTCACATTTTTTTCAGAATTTTAGAAAGCATCAGAGTGCGGGAAATACGCGGAGAAGCGCGAAATCTAATTTACCCTGTAACTAACCTCATGGGCAAGATAGGGGGTTGAAATTTTACTCAGAGGGGTTTTTCCTCTAAGGGCAGTTTTGACCATAAATCGGCTAGGCCCTTTTAAAAGGATCTGATGTCTACGTTCAACACTCGTCATACTTTCTGTTTAGTTAATATTTTAATCTAAATCTTTTTTCAATTTGCAATTGTTGGCTCTTCTCCATGGATAACAGTCGATCTTTTATACGATGGTGCAAAATCATGCTAACTACCAAATAATTCGTAGTGGCAGCAAAGTTAAATCTACTTCCTAGCTCGACAATTAACGCAATTATATAACGCAATTTTTCCTGCGTTTTCATTACATGTCATCTAGTAAATTAATCTATCTAGCTTGGCAGAACAGCTGAAGTCGTTTGGTCGATTTATAAAAAAAGTTATTCTGATTTAAAGTGTCTGCCATCAATTATGAGACTGACTGCATAATGTATAACGAGAAGCGGCCGCACGTTTCTCGCTAAGCAACCTGCGCTATCTCCATGTTTATAATTGTGCAGTGTGAAAATGGTTTACTGCCTTTTTGGTTCGTTATCTCGGCCATTTCTTCTAAAAAGTGTACTTCCGTACAATGGGACAGTAGGGCTCTCATCAGCGAGCTAAGGTTTATGACCGGCTCTCGCCTGCACTCGCCCACTTAGGTCACCCGCTCTGAGTATTTAATCTACCGGCACGCGTATGCGTTTTGCTCTTCCTCCCTCCCCATCGAGCCACTAGCTTAGTTATTCATTATCGAAAAATATAAAAGTCTAAGACAATCTCTATTCTCAGGTTAGTTAGCTCAGATTCTGTCAAACAGTTTTTCTCAGCTTACCAGAATTCAGTCTTTTGACCTTTGGTGCGAGTAGCAGTGTGGCGGCCTGTGCAAAGAGCACGCCGACGAACCGCCAGCATACATTGTAGACGCGGCGGCGACCTCGTATAAATACACATCAATATTATACAATATTGTTTATATACCCATTCCTTTCAAAAACTATTTAACGAAGCTTAACGTTAATTTTCAACATTATAAACAATTTTGCAACAACACATTTTTACGACTGTACACTGAACCCCGGAGTATAATATAAAGGAATATATAAAATACCGTTCTTTACAGATCACAGCTAGTTATTTACATAAATCTAGGAAATAGTTGTTATTGCATAATTATTTTCAATAAGGGTTATAGAAATTCTGAATCAACATTTCACCATCAAAATATATAATAAAACATCGCAAACATTTAGCATTGTCAATATACTAAAATGCTTGATAATATCGATGTGCTGATCTTCCCGCTGTAACTCGCATCATGTCATTTTACGCCTGATTTTATTTCGAGCAGCTCGCATCGGTGCGGATAGCTCGCATCGTGCGAGTACTCGACTCGACTCGCACAATCGAGCCGAGCTAAGCTCAACCAGAGTTGGGCAAAATATTTATCTAAATAAAAATTTCGAGTAACGAATAAAAGATAAAAAAATTTTTATTACCTTTTGGTATGTGTTGTGGTTTGGGTGTTCAGTAAAGGATTCACCCAATATAACAATAACCATTTATTAAATAAGCAACAAAAACTCAACGACGTAACAAGGAACAAAGAAAATGAAATAACAATGAAACAAGAACTACGGATAAACGACTATACGAACAACTGACGGCGAATGACGACTTCTCACAACGACTGACTGACTTGAACTGACTGACTGACTGACTGACTGACCCTGTCATCCGTCAGAATCCGCGCTTATATCCTCCAGGAATTTCCTTCGAACAAGAAAACTTCTGGAGTGGGGATGTCGCTTCCTGTACGTGCCCCTTGGAGAAAGTTCGTGTCCTTGCACCGAACATCCGTGTCCTGGCGAAAGTCAAGGGTTGGCGGCCAAATGTGCACGCCAAGGAAAAACCCCGAACCTGGTCGCCAAATGTGCACCCCAGGTAGGAATAGACTTCCGGCGACTAAGTGTGCGCTCGGGAAGAGCTTGGGCCTGGCGACCAAGTGCGTCCAAGGTCCCAGCCCGCAGACGACGCTCCTACCTGGGTCCGATCAACCCTTCTCCAAGGGGTCCGCCACATTACTTGAATATTGTATTTATTCTTTTTTTTTTATTCTATAACCATTACAGAATATATTTTGTTGAATAATCATTATTTTATAAATATCGCAAGAAGTTCCAAATTAATTAATTACACCTATAAATTATCGATTATAAAATAATGATTACAATGGTGAACAATATGGAAAATAAGAAGGCAATAAGAGTGTAATGAAATTATACAATAAAAGATAATTATTTTCATTCTACGCATTATACGTTTATTTATTGCCTCTGTCACTGACGTTTTTTCCATAATTCACGAGCAAATGTTCTTTTAGTTCCACAACCGACGAGAGTATCTCGACATTAGGGCCGTTACCGACCGCTCCCAGCACCCACCTGGCACCCACTTTGAGACTCGCAGTTTAACACGGGGGCTGGCAGTCTTTATACATATATATATATATCGTGGGTGCACTGATCCACCGACCAGATATATATAAAGACTGACAGCCTTACGGGAGAATGTGTCGCTCGAAAAATACGGTGTTGTCTACCGCTCTCTAGGATAGATTTTGGCTGGAGTAAGAAACAGAAGGCCAACGACGGTATCTCGTCGGTGCAGAAGACCACTAAGGAACTTCTCGTCGCTGAGAAGGTGAATCATCACGGACCCATATCGATTATCAAATGTTACATTCTCCGACAAACGTATTCAAATTAAAAAGATATTTTTTTTTAGTGTTGCTTTTTAAGATCTAAAATATTAAAAGTAAAACTAATATCAAGGACGAAAAATTCGTCAAAATATTTTACGTAAGAAATTATTAAAGCATAATTTTAGGAAAATCAATTTCTACTTCCATATGAGATACCTTAATTTGTAATTTAAAAATATTTCATGAACAAGCATTATTTCCTTACACTTTTTTTTTTTATAGATAATTGTTCCAAGAATCGATCTGTGGGAACAGAAATATGTTGAAAACCAGAGTAGCGTTTATTTAACGTACTATTCCGAATAGTATAGAGTTTGAGAGAGAATCACGTGGATGAATTAATATAATATAAAATAATATAATTGTAGAAGCAAAGATGGGCAAATTTTTATTGAAATAGACATTTCAAACAGCGAATAAAAGATAAAAAATGATTTGTTACGCGTCAAATAAAAATAATTATGTTATCTCTATTCCGCACGTAATGAATTTATTCGACGAATAAAGATTTTTTTATAAAGACCGACCAACAGCCTACAATGTAAGCAGATGGAGAATCCAACATTATTGGCAATTTATGCTTTTATGTTTTTAATCAGAACAATATTGTTAATACGAATGAGTTGTAGAGCTCATCCCGATCAAAATGAGTCTAAACACGACATCATTTGGACTGTCTTTAATGAGATTGTAATTTTTATCGTAACATTACGTATCAGTGAAACTTGGTCGATTACACCCGAATTTCACCTCATTTTCTTCAGGAAAATCCCCTCCATTCGCTCGTCACAATTTCATGAGGATATATTGCACAATCTAAAAGTTTAAACTTTCATTCGTGCGCGATTCTCCATCCGTTTACATTGTATGTCGTCTGTCGTCGCTGGGTCTTTGAAGCTCGGCACTCGGCAAAAGTTATTCGAGCATTTATTTGAAGCCTTCGAATAAATGATACAGATGAAAGATGAAAAAATTTCTCGTAGTTCGAATAAATCCGCTTCGAATAAAAAAAAGTATCTTTATTCGTCGGATAAATTCTCGTCGAATAAAATTATTTATTCGATACTCGTCGAATAAGGATACCTTTTTTATTCGAACCTTCGAATAACGAATAAAGATGAAGTATCTTTTATTCGAATCGTTATTTAAATAATTTTTATCTAATAATGCCCAACTCTGGGCACACCAGAATGACTGGCATTCAAAAGGAGAGAATATCCGTCTACGATACATATAATGTTGCACGGAGAAGCGGACAGCGAAACTAGAGAAGCGTCCTCCCCGAGGAGTGGGCCACACATTGTCGGCTATATCGGTGTGAGACCAGAAGACCACTACTAATCCAATCACAAAACTTCTTTATTTTTCGTTATTTTTTTTTTTTTTAACTTTTACCAACATATTCGTGACATTTTTCTGATTAAAATGAAACCAAATATGATATAATTCCGACGATAATTGCTTGTGCAATGAACGATTGATGTTTCGGACGCGAAGAAGGACAGCGTATGGGAAAGAAAGAGCCGCGGAGAGTCGAAGCGTTCGGAAAAGATGAAAGACTGGCGTGAGCTCTGGCCTTTAAATAAAAAAATAAACTTTTTCATTATTAATTATTTTTCTATCGGACTTTCACCAACATACTCGTGGCATTTTTCTAAGGAAAACGGTACCAAATATGACAAAATTCCGATGATATTTACTTGTGTAATGAACGACGGAAGTTTCGGACGCAAAGAAGGACAGCATATGAAAAGAAAGAGACGCGGCGAGTCCTTCCCGTCTCGAGTTCGACAGCTTGGTTTTCGCCGCGGACAAATAGATGTGGTTACTAATGTATATGTATTGACAATTACTCACAGAAAGTTAAATTTAAACAATACAATTAATGATTATACATAAAGTTTATTGCTGATAAAATATAAAGAATATTAAATGTAAAGAAACAATTCTATATGGTATAAAAAATAGCAATCAATACAATTATAATTAAAACTTAAAATGACAGACACTTTTCAAAACTTTTATCTCTAGCTCTATGTTAGGGATACAGAAGCTGAAAATTTCATCGAAATCGGTTGACGGAGAAAAAAACAACGTGCATTGCAAGATATAAGAATCTGTGTATCTGTGTGTCTGTACAAATAGCAATAATACTGCCACCAAATAGCTTTATATGGATAAGATCCGTCGAAAGTTAGTTTCATTACATAACACTTTTATTTCGTTACTACCTTTACTTGAATAATTGCAGTCCAGCATTAGAAGTGGTATTATCGGTTAAATAAGTAAAAAAATAATTTTCTGTGTTTGTTACTACGGATCACAATAAGAACGATTGAATTTTGTCATTACTTGAATATTGTATTTATTCTTTTTTTTTTATTCTATAACTATTACAGAATATATTTTGTTGAATAATCATTATTTTATAAATATCGCAATAAGTTCCAAATTAATTAATTTCACCTATAAACTATCGATTATAAAATAATGATTACAATGGTGCACAATATGGAAAATAAGAAGGCAATAATAGTGTAATGAAATTATACAATAAAAAATAATTATTCTCATTCTACGCATTATCCGTTTATTTATTGCCTATGTCACTGACGTTTCTTCCGTAATTCACGAGCAAATGTTCTATTTAGGTAGCGAGCGCGGCATGTTTAGCGATGTTGGTATTTGAGATCAGTGATAGTTCCACCTTCTTAGTTCCACAACCGACGAGAGTATCTCGACATTGGGGCCGTTACCGACCGATCCCAGCACCCACCTGGCACTAGGCCTGCAGCCAAGCTCGCATATGCGAGCCGAGCTCGGGTCCAGTCGAGCCGGGACTCGCTTTTCGAGTCGAGTCGAGTACTCGCACGATGCGAGCTGCTCGCAACGAAGCGAACGGCTCGAAATAAAATCAGGCGTAAAATGACATGATGCGAGTTACAGCAGGAAGATCAGCACATTGATATTATCAAGCATTTTAGTATATTGACAATGCTAAATGTTTGCGATGTTTTATTATATATTTTGATAGTGAAATGTTGATTCAGAATTTGTATAACCCTTATTGAAAATAATTATGCAATAACAACTATTTAGATTTATGTAAATAACTAGATGTGATCTGTAAAGAACGGATTTTATATATTCCTTTATATTATACTCCGGTTCACTGTACAGTCGTAAAAATGT
Source organism: Halictus rubicundus (assembly GCF_050948215.1). Taxonomy (NCBI): domain Eukaryota; kingdom Metazoa; phylum Arthropoda; class Insecta; order Hymenoptera; family Halictidae; genus Halictus; species Halictus rubicundus. The sequence goes on along the minus strand of NW_027489077.1, from coordinate 62,862 downwards.
GTTGTCGCAAAATTGTTTATAATGTTGAAAATTAACGTGAAACCAAGTTGGAAGTTGGAAGTTCCAACAGCCTGTCATTCGGTACTGTGCAAGTATAGGTGATAAGATTTAAAAGGGCATAGCCGATTAAGATGGTCAAAACAATTGGAACCGCAAAAAGATTCCATTTCAAACAGTATTGATTTCTTGATTTTCTGGAAATGACAGACGTAGAGTTCAAAATTCTTTTCACGGAATCTTACCAATTTTCACAAGCAATTTCATATCTGGCGGAAATCGTAGACGAACACAATAATATAAATATTCATTGCCTAATCAATGTTACTTCAATATTTTTAAAACATTAAAAAAATATTGTTAAAATCACATGAATAAATAATATAAGAAATTGAAAAAATAAAGATGATGTATGGGAAAAAACATTTACCACCGACGGGATAAGAACCCCAGCGTATCCGCTCCTTAGTTCGACACACGTCCGGCGATGTTACAAAACTTTACGAACATTCTGGTATATATCACACAAAATACAATTTATTCTTTCTCTTAAATCACATTTCTTAGGTCAAAGAATTACTTGTTTCAATTTAATAATGCTAAAAATTACTTAATATATAGCTGCGATAAAACCAACAAGTGTAACTTTCCTCCTAATAGCAAAAACGTCGAAAAAATTCGGTTTTTATTGTTTTTTGACGATGATGTCCCACAACAAAAAATCTAAAAAAAATTGACGACACTGCCTGTTATAGTACTTTAACAAGGAACTAAACAGTAGAATAGCATGTTTTCAAATTTTTGAGAAATCTGCATTTTTCCGATTTTTTGGAGGTTTTTCATTTTTTTTTACGACCACAATTTGTAACAAAAAAATCTGAAAGTTTAAACTTTCATACGTGCGCGATTCTCCATCCGTTTACATTGTATGTCGTCTGTCGTCGCTGGGTCTTTGAAGCTCGGCACTCGGCAAAAGTTATTCGAGCATTTATTTGAAGCCTTCGAATAAATGATACAGATGAAAGATGAAAAAATTTCTCGTAGTTCGAATAAATCCGCTTCGAATAAAAAAAAGTATCTTTATTCGTCGGATAAATTCTCGTCGAATAAAATTATTTATTCGATACTCGTCGAATAAGGATACCTTTTTTATTCGAACCTTCGAATAACGAATAAAGATGAAGTATCTTTTATTCGAATCGTTATTTAAATAATTTTTATCTAATAATGCCCAACTCTGGGCACACCAGAATGACTGGCATTCAAAAGGAGAGAATATCCGTCTACGATACATATAATGTTGCACGGAGAAGCGGCCAGCGAAACTAGAGAAGCGTCCTCCCCGAGGAGTGGGCCACACATTGTCGGCTATATCGGTGTGAGACCAGAAGACCACTACTAATCCAATCACAAAACTTCTTTATTTTTCGTTATTTTTTTTTTTTTTTAACTTTTACCAACATATTCGTGACATTTTTCTGATTAAAATGAAACCAAATATGATATAATTCCGACGATAATTGCTTGTGCAATGAACGATTGATGTTTCGGACGCGAAGAAGGACAGCGTATGGGAAAGAAAGAGCCGCGGAGAGTCGAAGCGTTCGGAAAAGATGAAAGACTGGCGTGAGCTCAGGCCTTTAAATAAAAAAATAAACTTTTTCATTATTAATTATTTTTCTATCGGACTTTCACCAACATACTCGTGGCATTTTTCTAAGGAAAACGGTACCAAATATGACAAAATTCCGATGATATTTACTTGTGTAATGAACGACGGAAGTTTCGGACGCAAAGAAGGACAGCATATGAAAAGAAAGAGACGCGGCGAGTCCTTCCCGTCTCGAGTTCGACAGCTTGGTTTTCGCCGCGGACAAATAGATGTGGTTACTAATGTATATGTATTGACAATTACTCACAGAAAGTTAAATTTAACAATACAATTAATGATTATACATAAAGTTTATTGCTGATAAAATATAAAGAATATTAAATGTAAAGAAACAATTCTATAAGGTATAAAAAATAGCAATCAATACAATTATAATTAAAACTTAAAATGACAGACACTTTTCAAAACTTTTATCTCTACCTCTATGTTAGGGATACAGAAGCTGAAAATTTCATCGAAATCGGTTGACGGAGAAAAAAACAACGTGCATTGCAAGATATAAGAATCTGTGTATCTGTGTGTCTGTACAAATAGCAATAATACTGCCACCAAATAGCTTTATATGGATAAGATCCGTCGAAAGTTAGTTTCATTACATAACACTTTTATTTCGTTACTACCTTTACTTGAATAATTGCAGTCCAGCATTAGAAGTGGTATTATCGGTTAAATAAGTAAAAAAAAATAATTTTCTGTGTTTGTTACTACGGATCACAATAAGAACGATTGAATTTTGTCATTACTTGAATATTGTATTTATTCTTTTTTTTTTTTATTCTATAACTATTACAGAATATATTTTGTTGAATAATCATTATTTTATAAATATCGCAATAAGTTCCAAATTAATTAATTTCACCTATAAACTATCGATTATAAAATAATGATTACAATGGTGAATAATATGGAAAATAAGAAGGCAATAATAGTGTAATGAAATTATACAATAAAAAATAATTATTCTCATTCTACGCATTATCCGTTTATTTATTGCCTATGTCACTGACGTTTCTTCCGTAATTCACGAGCAAATGTTCTATTTAGGTAGCGAGCGCGGCATGTTTAGCGATGTTGGTATTTGAGATCAGTGATAGTTCCACTTTCTTAGTTCCACAACCGACGAGAGTATCTCGACATTGGGGCCGTTACCGACCGATCCCAGCACCCACCTGGCACTAGGCCTGCAGCCAAGCTCGCATATGCGAGCCGAGCTCGGGTCCAGTCGAGCCGGGACTCGCTTTTCGAGTCGAGTCGAGTACTCGCACGATGCGAGCTGCTCGCAACGAAGCGAACGGCTCGAAATAAAATCAGGCGTAAAATGACATGATGCGAGTTACAGCAGGAAGATCAGCACATTGATATTATCAAGCATTTTAGTATATTGACAATGCTAAATGTTTGCGATGTTTTATTATATATTTTGATAGTGAAATGTTGATTCAGAATTTGTATAACCCTTATTGAAAATAATTATGCAATAACAACTATTTAGATTTATGTAAATAACTAGATGTGATCTGTAAAGAACGGTATTTTATATATTCCTTTATATTATACTCCGGTTCACTGTACCGTGTAGTCGTAAAAATGTGTTGTCGCAAAATTGTTTATAATGTTGAAAATTAACGTGAAACCAAGTTGGAAGTTGGAAGTTCCAACAGCCTGTCATTCGGTACTGTGCAAGTATAGGTGATAAGATTTAAAAGGGCATAGCCGATTAAGATGGTCAAAACAATTGGAACCGCAAAAAGATTCCATTTCAAACAGTATTGATTTCTTGATTTTCTGGAAATGACAGACGTAGATTTCAAAATTCTTTTCACGGAATCTTACCAATTTTCACAAGCAATTTCATATCTGGCGGAAATCGTAGACGAACACAATAATATAAATATTCATTGCCTAATCAATGTTACTTCAATATTTTTAAAACATTAAAAAAATATTGTTAAAATCACATGAATAAATAATATAAGAAATTGAAAAAATAAAGATGATGTATGGGAAAAAACATTTACCACCGACGGGATAAGAACCCCAGCGTATCCGCTCCTTAGTTCGACACGTCCGGCGATGTTACAAAACTTTACGAACATTCTGGTATATATCACACAAAATACAATTTATTCTTTCTCTTAAATCACATTTCTTAGGTCAAAGAATTACTTGTTTCAATTTAATAATGCTAAAAATTACTTAATATATAGCTGCGATAAAACCAACAAGTGTAACTTTCCTCCTAATAGCAAAAACGTCGAAAAAATTCGGTTTTTATTGTTTTTTGACGATGATGTCCCACAACAAAAAATCTAAAAAAAATTGTCGACACTGCCTGTTATAGTACTTTAACAAGGAACTAAACAGTAGAATAGCATGTTTTCAAATTTTTGAGAAATCTGCATTTTTCCGATTTTTTGGAGGTTTTTCATTTTTTTTACGACCACAGTTTGTAACAAAAAAATCAGAAAGTTTAAACTTTCATACGTGCGCGATTCTCCATCCGTTTACATTGTATGTCGTCTGTTGTCGCTGGGTCTTTGAAGCTCGGCACTCGGCAAAAGTTATTCGAGCATTTATTTGAAGCCTTCGAATAAATGATACAGATGAAAGATGAAAAAATTTCTCGTAGTTCGAATAAATCCGCTTCGAATAAAAAAAAGTATCTCTATTCGTCGGATAAATTCTCGTCGAATAAAATTATTTATTCGATACTCGTCGAATAAGGATACCTTTTTTATTCGAACCTTCGAATAACGAATAAAGATGAAGTATCTTTTATTCGAATCGTTATTTAAATAATTTTTATCTAATAATGCCCAACTCTGGGCACACCAGAATGACTGGCATTCAAAAGGAGAGAATATCCGTCTACGATACATATAATGTTGCACGGAGAAGCGGACAGCGAAACTAGAGAAGCGTCCTCCCCGAGGAGTGGGCCACACATTGTCGGCTATATCGGTGTGAGACCAGAAGACCACTACTAATCCAATCACAAAACTTCTTTATTTTTCGTTATTTTTTTTTTTTTTTTAACTTTTACCAACATATTCGTGACATTTTTCTGATTAAAATGAAACCAAATATGATATAATTCCGACGATAATTGCTTGTGCAATGAACGATTGATGTTTCGGACGCGAAAAAGGACAGCGTATGGGAAAGAAAGAGCCGCGGAGAGTCGAAGCGTTCGGAAAAGATGAAAGACTGGCGTGAGCTCAGGCCTTTAAATAAAAAAATAAACTTTTTCATTATTAATTATTTTTCTATCGGACTTTCACCAACATACTCGTGGCATTTTTCTAAGGAAAACGGTACCAAATATGACAAAATTCCGATGATATTTACTTGTGTAATGAACGACGGACGTTTCGGACGCAAAGAAGGACAGCATATGAAAAGAAAGAGACGCGGCGAGTCCTTCCCGTCTCGAGTTCGACAGCTTGGTTTTCGCCGCGGACAAATAGATGTGGTTACTAATGTATATGTATTGACAATTACTCACAGAAAGTTAAATTTAACAATACAATTAATGATTATACATAAAGTTTATTGCTGATAAAATATAAAGAATATTAAATGTAAAGAAACAATTCTATAAGGTATAAAAAATAGCAATCAATACAATTATAATTAAAACTTAAAATGACAGACACTTTTCAAAACTTTTATCTCTACCTCTATGTTAGGGATACAGAAGCTGAAAATTTCATCGAAATCGGTTGACGGAGAAAAAAACAACGTGCATTGCAAGATATAAGAATCTGTGTATCTGTGTGTCTGTACAAATAGCAATAATACTGCCACCAAATAGCTTTATATGGATAAGATCCGTCGAAAGTTAGTTTCATTACATAACACTTTTATTTCGTTACTACCTTTACTTGAATAATTGCAGTCCAGCATTAGAAGTGGTATTATCGGTTAAATAAGTAAAAAAAAATAATTTTCTGTGTTTGTTACTACGGATCACAATAAGAACGATTGAATTTTGTCATTACTTGAATATTGTATTTATTCTTTTTTTTTTTTATTCTATAACTATTACAGAATATATTTTGTTGAATAATCATTATTTTATAAATATCGCAATAAGTTCCAAATTAATTAATTTCACCTATAAACTATCGATTACAAAATAATGATTACAATGGTGAATAATATGGAAAATAAGAAGGCAATAATAGTGTAATGAAATTATACAATAAAAAATAATTATTCTCATTCTACGCATTGTCCGTTTATTTATTGCCTATGTCACTGACGTTTCTTCCGTAATTCACGAGCAAATGTTCTATTTAGGTAGCGAGCGCGGCATTTTTAGCGATGTTGGTATTTGAGATCAGTGATAGTTCCACTTTCTTAGTTCCACACCCGACGAGAGTATCTCGACATTGGGGCCGTTACCGACCGATCCCAGCACCCACCTGGCACTAGGCCTGCAGCCAAGCTCGCATATGCGAGCCGAGCTCGGGTCCAGTCGAGCCGGGACTCGCTTTTCGAGTCGAGTCGAGTACTCGCACGATGCGAGCTGCTCGCAACGAAGCGAACGGCTCGAAATAAAATCAGGCGTAAAATGACATGATGCGAGTTACAGCAGGAAGATCAGCACATTGATATTATCAAGCATTTTAGTATATTGACAATGCTAAATGTTTGCGATGTTTTATTATATATTTTGATAGTGAAATGTTGATTCAGAATTTGTATAACCCTTATTGAAAATAATTATGCAATAACAACTATTTAGATTTATGTAAATAACTAGATGTGATCTGTAAAGAACGGTATTTTATATATTCCTTTATATTATACTCCGGTTCACTGTACCGTGTAGTCGTAAAAATGTGTTGTCGCAAAATTGTTTATAATGTTGAAAATTAACGTGAAACCAAGTTGGAAGTTGGAAGTTCCAACAGCCTGTCATTCGGTACTGTGCAAGTATAGGTGATAAGATTTAAAAGGGCATAGCCGATTAAGATGGTCAAAACAATTGGAACCGCAAAAAGATTCCATTTCAAACAGTATTGATTTCTTGATTTTCTGGAAATGACAGACGTAGATTTCAAAATTCTTTTCACGGAATCTTACCAATTTTCACAAGCAATTTCATATCTGGCGGAAATCGTAGACGAACACAATAATATAAATATTCATTGCCTAATCAATGTTACTTCAATATTTTTAAAACATTAAAAAAATATTGTTAAAATCACACGAATAAATAATATAAGAAATTGAAAAAATAAAGATGATGTATGGGAAAAAACATTTACCACCGACGGGATAAGAACCCCAGCGTATCCGCTCCTTAGTTCGACACGTCCGGCGATGTTACAAAACTTTACGAACATTCTGGTATATATCACACAAAATACAATTTATTCTTTCTCTTAAATCACATTTCTTAGGTCAAAGAATTACTTGTTTCAATTTAATAATGCTAAAAATTACTTAATATATAGCTGCGATAAAACCAACAAGTGTAACTTTCCTCCTAATAGCAAAAACGTCGAAAAAATTCGGTTTTTATTGTTTTTTGACGATGATGTCCCACAACAAAAAATGTAAAAAAAAATTGACGACACTGCCTGTTATAGTACTTTAACAAGGAACTAAACAGTAGAATAGCATGTTTTCAAATTTTTGAGAAATCTGCATTTTTCCGATTTTTTGGAGGTTTTTCATTTTTTTTTACGACCACAGTTTGTAACAAAAAAATCTGAAAAAATTATCAAAAATCAGCCTTAGAATCCAAAATATGTCACATTTTTTTCAGAATTTTAGAAAGCATCAGAGTGCGGGAAATACGCGGAGAAGCGCGAAATCTAATTTACCCTGTAACTAACCTCATGGGCAAGATAGGGGGTTGAAATTTTACTCAGAGGGGTTTTTCCTCTAAGGGCAGTTTTGACCATAAATCGGCTAGGCCCTTTTAAAAGGATCTGATGTCTACGTTCAACACTCGTCATACTTTCTGTTTAGTTAATATTTTAATCTAAATCTTTTTTCAATTTGCAATTGTTGGCTCTTCTCCATGGATAACAGTCGATCTTTTATACGATGGTGCAAAATCATGCTAACTACCAAATAATTCGTAGTGGCAGCAAAGTTAAATCTACTTCCTAGCTCGACAATTAACGCAATTATATAACGCAATTTTTCCTGCGTTTTCATTACATGTCATCTAGTAAATTAATCTATCTAGCTTGGCAGAACAGCTGAAGTCGTTTGGTCGATTTATAAAAAAAGTTATTCTGATTTAAAGTGTCTGCCATCAATTATGAGACTGACTGCATAATGTATAACGAGAAGCGGCCGCACGTTTCTCGCTAAGCAACCTGCGCTATCTCCATGTTTATAATTGTGCAGTGTGAAAATGGTTTACTGCCTTTTTGGTTCGTTATCTCGGCCATTTCTTCTAAAAAGTGTACTTCCGTACAATGGGACAGTAGGGCTCTCATCAGCGAGCTAAGGTTTATGACCGGCTCTCGCCTGCACTCGCCCACTTAGGTCACCCGCTCTGAGTATTTAATCTACCGGCACGCGTATGCGTTTTGCTCTTCCTCCCTCCCCATCGAGCCACTAGCTTAGTTATTCATTATCGAAAAATATAAAAGTCTAAGACAATCTATTCTCAGGTTAGTTAGCTCAGATTCTGTCAAACAGTTTTTCTCAGCTTACCAGAATTCAGTCTTTTGACCTTTGGTGCGAGTACCAGTGTGGCGGCCTGTGCAAAGAGCACGCCGACGAACCGCCAGCATACATTGTAGACGCGGCGGCGACCTCGTATAAATACACATCAATATTATACAATATTGTTTATATACCCATTCCTTTCAAAAACTATTTAACGAAGCTTAACGTTAATTTTTAACATTATAAACAATTTTGCAACAACACATTTTTACGACTGTACACTGAACCCCGGAGTATAATATAAAGGAATATATAAAATACCGTTCTTTACAGATCACAGCTAGTTATTTACATAAATCTAGGAAATAGTTGTTATTGCATAATTATTTTCAATAAGGGTTATAGAAATTCTGAATCAACATTTCACTATCAAAATATATAATAAAACATCGCAAACATTTAGCATTGTCAATATACTAAAATGCTTGATAATATCGATGTGCTGATCTTCCCGCTGTAACTCGCATCATGTCATTTTACGCCTGATTTTATTTCGAGCAGCTCGCATCGGTGCGGATAGCTCGCATCGTGCGAGTACTCGACTCGACTCGCACAATCGAGCCGAGCTAAGCTCAACCAGAGTTGGGCAAAATATTTATCTAAATAAAAATTTCGAGTAACGAATAAAAGATAAAAAAATTTTTATTTCCTTTTGGTATGTGTTGTGGTTTGGGTGTTCAGTAAAGGATTCACCCAATATAACAATAACCATTTATTAAATAAGCAACAAAAACTCAACGACGTAACAAGGAACAAAGAAAATGAAATAACAATGAAACAAGAACTACGGATAAACGACTATACGAACAACTGACGGCGAATGACGACTTCTCACAACGACTGACTGACTTGAACTGACTGACTGACTGACTGACCCTGTCATCCGTCAGAATCCGCGCTTATATCCTCCAGGAATTTCCTTCGAACAAGAAAACTTCTGGAGTGGGGATGTCGCTTCCTGTACGTGCCACTTGGAGAAAGTTCGTGTCCTTGCACCGAACATCCGTGTCCTGGCGAAAGTCAAGGGTTGGCGGCCAAATGTGCACGCCAAGGAAAAACCCCGAACCTGGTCGCCAAATGTGCACCCCAGGTAGGAACAGACTTCCGGCGACTAAGTGTGCGCTCGGGAAGAGCTTGGGCCTGGCGACCAAGTGCGTCCAAGGTCCCAGCCCGCAGACGACGCTCCTACCTGGGTCCGATCAACCCTTCTCCAAGGGGTCCGCCACATTACTTGAATATTGTATTTATTCTTTTTTTTTATTCTATAACTATTACAGAATATATTTTGTTGAATAATCATTATTTTATAAATATCGCAAGAAGTTCCAAATTAATTAATTACACCTATAAATTATCGATTATAAAATAATGATTACAATGGTGAACAATATGGAAAATAAGAAGGCAATAAGAGTGTAATGAAATTATACAATAAAAGATAATTATTTTCATTCTACGCATTATACGTTTATTTATTGCCTCTGTCACTGACGTTTTTTCCATAATTCACGAGCAAATGTTCTTTTAGTTCCACAACCGACGAGAGTATCTCGACATTAGGGCCGTTACCGACCGCTCCCAGCACCCACCTGGCACCCACTTTGAGACTCGCAGTTTAACACGGGGGCTGGCAGTCTTTATATATATATATATATATATATATATATATATATATATATATATATATATATATCTCGTGGGTGCACTGATCCACCGACCAGATATATATAAAGACTGACAGCCTTACGGGAGAATGTGTCGCTCGAAAAATACGGTGTTGTCTACCGCTCTCTAGGATAGATTTTGGCTGGAGTAAGAAACAGAAGGCCAACGACGGTATCTCGTCGGTGCAGAAGACCACTAAGGAACTTCTCGTCGCTGAGAAGGTGAATCATCACGGACCCATATCGATTATCAAATGTTACATTCTCCGACAAACGTATTCAAATTAAAAAGATATTTTTTTTTAGTGTTGCTTTTTAAGATCTAAAATATTAAAAGTAAAACTAATATCAAGGACGAAAAATTCGTCAAAATATTTTACGTAAGAAATTATTAAAGCATAATTTTAGGAAAATCAATTTCTACTTCCATATGAGATACCTTAATTTGTAATTTAAAAATATTTCATGAACAAGCATTATTTCCTTACACTTTTTTTTTTATAGATAATTGTTCCAAGAATCGATCTGTGGGAACAGAAATATGTTGAAAACCAGAGTAGCGTTTATTTAACGTACTATTCCGAATAGTATAGAGTTTGAGAGAGAATCACGTGGATGAATTAATATAATATAAAATAATATAATTGTAGAAGCAAAGATGGGCAAATTTTTATTGAAATAGACATTTCAAACAGCGAATAAAAGATAAAAAATGATTTGTTACGCGTCAAATAAAAATAATTATGTTATCTCTATTCCGCACGTAATGAATTTATTCGACGAATAAAGATTTTTTTATAAAGACCGACCAACAGCCTACAATGTAAGCAGATGGAGAATCCAACATTATTGGCAATTTATGCTTTTATGTTTTTAATCAGAACAATATTGTTAATACGAATGAGTTGTAGAGCTCATCCCGATCAAAATGAGTCTAAACACGACATCATTTGGACTGTCTTTAATGAGATTGTAATTTTTATCGTAACATTACGTATCAGTGAAACTTGGTCGATTACACCCGAATTTCACCTCATTTTCATCAGGAAAATCCCCTCCATTCGCTCGTCACAATTTCATGAGGATATATTGCACAATCTAAAAGTTTAAACTTTCATTCGTGCGCGATTCTCCATCCGTTTACATTGTATGTCGTCTGTCGTCGCTGGGTCTTTGAAGCTCGGCACTCGGCAAAAGTTATTCGAGCATTTATTTGAAGCCTTCGAATAAATGATACAGATGAAAGATGAAAAAATTTCTCGTAGTTTGAATAAATCCGCTTCGAATAAAAAAAAGTATCTTTATTCGTCGGATAAATTCTCGTCGAATAAAATTATTTATTCGATACTCGTCGAATAAGGATACCTTTTTTATTCGAACCTTCGAATAACGAATAAAGATGAAGTATCTTTTATTCGAATCGTTATTTAAATAATTTTTATCTAATAATGCCCAACTCTGGGCACACCAGAATGACTGGCATTCAAAAGGAGAGAATATCCGTCTACGATACATATAATGTTGCACGGAGAAGCGGACAGCGAAACTAGAGAAGCGTCCTCCCCGAGGAGTGGGCCACACATTGTCGGCTATATCGGTGTGAGACCAGAAGACCACTACTAATCCAATCACAAAACTTCTTTATTTTTCGTTATTTTTTTTTTTTTTTTAACTTTTACCAACATATTCGTGACATTTTTCTGATTAAAATGAAACCAAATATGATATAATTCCGACGATAATTGCTTGTGCAATGAACGATTGATGTTTCGGACGCGAAAAAGGACAGCGTATGGGAAAGAAAGAGCCGCGGAGAGTCGAAGCGTTCGGAAAAGATGAAAGACTGGCGTGAGCTCAGGCCTTTAAATAAAAAAATAAACTTTTTCATTATTAATTATTTTTCTATCGGACTTTCACCAACATACTCGTGGCATTTTTCTAAGGAAAACGGTACCAAATATGACAAAATTCCGATGATATTTACTTGTGTAATGAACGACGGACGTTTCGGACGCAAAGAAGGACAGCATATGAAAAGAAAGAGACGCGGCGAGTCCTTCCCGTCTCGAGTTCGACAGCTTGGTTTTCGCCGCGGACAAATAGATGTGGTTACTAATGTATATGTATTGACAATTACTCACAGAAAGTTAAATTTAAACAATACAATTAATGATTATACATAAAGTTTATTGCTTATAAAATATAAAGAATATTAAATGTAAAGAAACAATTCTATAAGGTATAAAAAATAGCAATCAATACAATTATAATTAAAACTTAAAATGACAGACACTTTTCAAAACTTTTATCTCTACCTCTATGTTAGGGATACAGAAGCTGAAAATTTCATCGAAATCGGTTGACGGAGAAAAAAACAACGTGCATTGCAAGATATAAGAATCTGTGTATCTGTGTGCCTGTACAAATAGCAATAATACTGCCACCAAATAGCTTTATATGGATAAGATCCGTCGAAAGTTAGTTTCATTACATAACACTTTTATTTCGTTACTACCTTTACTTGAATAATTGCAGTCCAGCATTAGAAGTGGTATTATCGGTTAAATAAGTAAAAAAATAATTTTCTGTGTTTGTTACTACGGATCACAATAAGAACGATTGAATTTTGTCATTACTTGAATATTGTATTTATTCTTTTTTTTTTTTATTCTATAACTATTACAGAATATATTTTGTTGAATAATCATTATTTTATAAATATCGCAATAAGTTCCAAATTAATTAATTTCACCTATAAACTATCGATTATAAAATAATGATTACAATGGTGAATAATATGGAAAATAAGAAGGCAATAATAGTGTAATGAAATTATACAATAAAAAATAATTATTCTCATTCTACGCATTATCCGTTTATTTATTGCCTATGTCACTGACGTTTCTTCCGTAATTCACGAGCAAATGTTCTATTTAGGTAGCGAGCGCGGCATGTTTAGCGATGTTGGTATTTGAGATCAGTGATAGTTCCACTTTCTTAGTTCCACAACCGACGAGAGTATCTCGACATTGGGGCCGTTACCGACCGATCCCAGCACCCACCTGGCACTAGGCCTGCAGCCAAGCTCGCATATGCGAGCCGAGCTCGGGTCCAGTCGAGCCGGGACTCGCTTTTCGAGTCGAGTCGAGTACTCGCACGATGCGAGCTGCTCGCAACGAAGCGAACGGCTCGAAATAAAATCAGGCGTAAAATGACATGATGCGAGTTACAGCAGGAAGATCAGCACATTGATATTATCAAGCATTTTAGTATATTGACAATGCTAAATGTTTGCGATGTTTTATTATATATTTTGATAGTGAAATGTTGATTCAGAATTTGTATAACCCTTATTGAAAATAATTATGCAATAACAACTATTTAGATTTATGTAAATAACTAGATGTGATCTGTAAAGAACGGTATTTTATATATTCCTTTATATTATACTCCGGTTCACTGTACCGTGTAGTCGTAAAAATGTGTTGTCGCAAAATTGTTTATAATGTTGAAAATTAACGTGAAACCAAGTTGGAAGTTGGAAGTTCCAACAGCCTGTCATTCGGTACTGTGCAAGTATAGGTGATAAGATTTAAAAGGGCATAGCCGATTAAGATGGTCAAAACAATTGGAACCGCAAAAAGATTCCATTTCAAACAGTATTGATTTCTTGATTTTCTGGAAATGACAGACGTAGATTTCAAAATTCTTTTCACGGAATCTTACCAATTTTCACAAGCAATTTCATATCTGGCGGAAATCGTAGACGAACACAATAATATAAATATTCATTGCCTAATCAATGTTACTTCAATATTTTTAAAACATTAAAAAAATATTGTTAAAATCACATGAATAAATAATATAAGAAATTGAAAAAATAAAGATGATGTATGGGAAAAAACATTTACCACCGACGGGATAAGAACCCCAGCGTATCCGCTCCTTAGTTCGACACGTCCGGCGATGTTACAAAACTTTACGAACATTCTGGTATATATCACACAAAATACAATTTATTCTTTCTCTTAAATCACATTTCTTAGGTCAAAGAATTACTTGTTTCAATTTAATAATGCTAAAAATTACTTAATATATAGCTGCGATAAAACCAACAAGTGTAACTTTCCTCCTAATAGCAAAAACGTCGAAAAAATTCGGTTTTTATTGTTTTTTGACGATGATGTCCCACAACAAAAAATGTAAAAAAAAATTGACGACACTGCCTGTTATAGTACTTTAACAAGGAACTAAACAGTAGAATAGCATGTTTTCAAATTTTTGAGAAATCTGCATTTTTCCGATTTTTTGGAGGTTTTTCATTTTTTTTACGACCACAGTTTGTAACAAAAAAATCAGAAAGTTTAAACTTTCATACGTGCGCGATTCTCCATCCGTTTACATTGTATGTCGTCTGTTGTCGCTGGGTCTTTGAAGCTCGGCACTCGGCAAAAGTTATTCGAGCATTTATTTGAAGCCTTCGAATAAATGATACAGATGAAAGATGAAAAAATTTCTCGTAGTTCGAATAAATCCGCTTCGAATAAAAAAAAGTATCTCTATTCGTCGGATAAATTCTCGTCGAATAAAATTATTTATTCGATACTCGTCGAATAAGGATACCTTTTTTATTCGAACCTTCGAATAACGAATAAAGATGAAGTATCTTTTATTCGAATCGTTATTTAAATAATTTTTATCTAATAATGCCCAACTCTGGGCACACCAGAATGACTGGCATTCAAAAGGAGAGAATATCCGTCTACGATACATATAATGTTGCACGGAGAAGCGGACAGCGAAACTAGAGAAGCGTCCTCCCCGAGGAGTGGGCCACACATTGTCGGCTATATCGGTGTGAGACCAGAAGACCACTACTAATCCAATCACAAAACTTCTTTATTTTTCGTTATTTTTTTTTTTTTTTTAACTTTTACCAACATATTCGTGACATTTTTCTGATTAAAATGAAACCAAATATGATATAATTCCGACGATAATTGCTTGTGCAATGAACGATTGATGTTTCGGACGCGAAAAAGGACAGCGTATGGGAAAGAAAGAGCCGCGGAGAGTCGAAGCGTTCGGAAAAGATGAAAGACTGGCGTGAGCTCAGGCCTTTAAATAAAAAAATAAACTTTTTCATTATTAATTATTTTTCTATCGGACTTTCACCAACATACTCGTGGCATTTTTCTAAGGAAAACGGTACCAAATATGACAAAATTCCGATGATATTTACTTGTGTAATGAACGACGGACGTTTCGGACGCAAAGAAGGACAGCATATGAAAAGAAAGAGACGCGGCGAGTCCTTCCCGTCTCGAGTTCGACAGCTTGGTTTTCGCCGCGGACAAATAGATGTGGTTACTAATGTATATGTATTGACAATTACTCACAGAAAGTTAAATTTAAACAATACAATTAATGATTATACATAAAGTTTATTGCTTATAAAATATAAAGAATATTAAATGTAAAGAAACAATTCTATAAGGTATAAAAAATAGCAATCAATACAATTATAATTAAAACTTAAAATGACAGACACTTTTCAAAACTTTTATCTCTAGCTCTATGTTAGGGATACAGAAGCTGAAAATTTCATCGAAATCGGTTGACGGAGAAAAAAACAACGTGCATTGCAAGATATAAGAATCTGTGTATCTGTGTGCCTGTACAAATAGCAATAATACTGCCACCAAATAGCTTTATATGGATAAGATCCGTCGAAAGTTAGTTTCATTACATAACACTTTTATTTCGTTACTACCTTTACTTGAATAATTGCAGTCCAGCATTAGAAGTGGTATTATCGGTTAAATAAGTAAAAAAAAATAATTTTCTGTGTTTGTTACTACGGATCACAATAAGAACGATTGAATTTTGTCATTACTTGAATATTGTATTTATTCTTTTTTTTTTTTATTCTATAACTATTACAGAATATATTTTGTTGAATAATCATTATTTTATAAATATCGCAATAAGTTCCAAATTAATTAATTTCACCTATAAACTATCGATTATAAAATAATGATTACAATGGTGAATAATATGGAAAATAAGAAGGCAATAATAGTGTAATGAAATTATACAATAAAAAATAATTATTCTCATTCTACGCATTATCCGTTTATTTATTGCCTATGTCACTGACGTTTCTTCCGTAATTCACGAGCAAATGTTCTATTTAGGTAGCGAGCGCGGCATGTTTAGCGATGTTGGTATTTGAGATCAGTGATAGTTCCACTTTCTTAGTTCCACAACCGACGAGAGTATCTCGACATTGGGGCCGTTACCGACCGATCCCAGCACCCACCTGGCACTAGGCCTGCAGCCAAGCTCGCATATGCGAGCCGAGCTCGGGTCCAGTCGAGCCGGGACTCGCTTTTCGAGTCGAGTCGAGTACTCGCACGATGCGAGCTGCTCGCAACGAAGCGAACGGCTCGAAATAAAATCAGGCGTAAAATGACATGATGCGAGTTACAGCAGGAAGATCAGCACATTGATATTATCAAGCATTTTAGTATATTGACAATGCTAAATGTTTGCGATGTTTTATTATATATTTTGATAGTGAAATGTTGATTCAGAATTTGTATAACCCTTATTGAAAATAATTATGCAATAACAACTATTTAGATTTATGTAAATAACTAGATGTGATCTGTAAAGAACGGTATTTTATATATTCCTTTATATTATACTCCGGTTCACTGTACCGTGTAGTCGTAAAAATGTGTTGTCGCAAAATTGTTTATAATGTTGAAAATTAACGTGAAACCAAGTTGGAAGTTGGAAGTTCCAACAGCCTGTCATTCGGTACTGTGCAAGTATAGGTGATAAGATTTAAAAGGGCATAGCCGATTAAGATGGTCAAAACAATTGGAACCGCAAAAAGATTCCATTTCAAACAGTATTGATTTCTTGATTTTCTGGAAATGACAGACGTAGATTTCAAAATTCTTTTCACGGAATCTTACCAATTTTCACAAGCAATTTCATATCTGGCGGAAATCGTAGACGAACACAATAATATAAATATTCATTGCCTAATCAATGTTACTTCAATATTTTTAAAACATTAAAAAAATATTGTTAAAATCACATGAATAAATAATATAAGAAATTGAAAAAATAAAGATGATGTATGGGAAAAAACATTTACCACCGACGGGATAAGAACCCCAGCGTATCCGCTCCTTAGTTCGACACGTCCGGCGATGTTACAAAACTTTACGAACATTCTGGTATATATCACACAAAATACAATTTATTCTTTCTCTTAAATCACATTTCTTAGGTCAAAGAATTACTTGTTTCAATTTAATAATGCTAAAAATTACTTAATATATAGCTGCGATAAAACCAACAAGTGTAACTTTCCTCCTAATAGCAAAAACGTCGAAAAAATTCGGTTTTTATTGTTTTTTGACGATGATGTCCCACAACAAAAAATCTAAAAAAAATTGTCGACACTGCCTGTTATAGTACTTTAACAAGGAACTAAACAGTAGAATAGCATGTTTTCAAATTTTTGAGAAATCTGCATTTTTCCGATTTTTTGGAGGTTTTTCATTTTTTTTACGACCACAGTTTGTAACAAAAAAATCAGAAAGTTTAAACTTTCATACGTGCGCGATTCTCCATCCGTTTACATTGTATGTCGTCTGTTGTCGCTGGGTCTTTGAAGCTCGGCACTCGGCAAAAGTTATTCGAGCATTTATTTGAAGCCTTCGAATAAATGATACAGATGAAAGATGAAAAAATTTCTCGTAGTTCGAATAAATCCGCTTCGAATAAAAAAAAGTATCTCTATTCGTCGGATAAATTCTCGTCGAATAAAATTATTTATTCGATACTCGTCGAATAAGGATACCTTTTTTATTCGAACCTTCGAATAACGAATAAAGATGAAGTATCTTTTATTCGAATCGTTATTTAAATAATTTTTATCTAATAATGCCCAACTCTGGGCACACCAGAATGACTGGCATTCAAAAGGAGAGAATATCCGTCTACGATACATATAATGTTGCACGGAGAAGCGGACAGCGAAACTAGAGAAGCGTCCTCCCCGAGGAGTGGGCCACACATTGTCGGCTATATCGGTGTGAGACCAGAAGACCACTACTAATCCAATCACAAAACTTCTTTATTTTTCGTTATTTTTTTTTTTTTTTTAACTTTTACCAACATATTCGTGACATTTTTCTGATTAAAATGAAACCAAATATGATATAATTCCGACGATAATTGCTTGTGCAATGAACGATTGATGTTTCGGACGCGAAAAAGGACAGCGTATGGGAAAGAAAGAGCCGCGGAGAGTCGAAGCGTTCGGAAAAGATGAAAGACTGGCGTGAGCTCAGGCCTTTAAATAAAAAAATAAACTTTTTCATTATTAATTATTTTTCTATCGGACTTTCACCAACATACTCGTGGCATTTTTCTAAGGAAAACGGTACCAAATATGACAAAATTCCGATGATATTTACTTGTGTAATGAACGACGGACGTTTCGGACGCAAAGAAGGACAGCATATGAAAAGAAAGAGACGCGGCGAGTCCTTCCCGTCTCGAGTTCGACAGCTTGGTTTTCGCCGCGGACAAATAGATGTGGTTACTAATGTATATGTATTGACAATTACTCACAGAAAGTTAAATTTAAACAATACAATTAATGATTATACATAAAGTTTATTGCTTATAAAATATAAAGAATATTAAATGTAAAGAAACAATTCTATAAGGTATAAAAAATAGCAATCAATACAATTATAATTAAAACTTAAAATGACAGACACTTTTCAAAACTTTTATCTCTAGCTCTATGTTAGGGATACAGAAGCTGAAAATTTCATCGAAATCGGTTGACGGAGAAAAAAACAACGTGCATTGCAAGATATAAGAATCTGTGTATCTGTGTGCCTGTACAAATAGCAATAATACTGCCACCAAATAGCTTTATATGGATAAGATCCGTCGAAAGTTAGTTTCATTACATAACACTTTTATTTCGTTACTACCTTTACTTGAATAATTGCAGTCCAGCATTAGAAGTGGTATTATCGGTTAAATAAGTAAAAAAATAATTTTCTGTGTTTGTTACTACGGATCACAATAAGAACGATTGAATTTTGTCATTACTTGAATATTGTATTTGTTCTTTTTGTTTATTCTATAACTATTACAGAATATATTTTGTTGAATAATCATTATTTTATAAATATCGCAATAAGTTCCAAATTAATTAATTTCACCTATAAACTATCGATTATAAAATAATGATTACAATGGTGAATAATATGGAAAATAAGAAGGCAATAATAGTGTAATGAAATTATACAATAAAAAATAATTATTCTCATTCTACGCATTATCCGTTTATTTATTGCCTATGTCACTGACGTTTCTTCCGTAATTCACGAGCAAATGTTCTATTTAGGTAGCGAGCGCGGCATGTTTAGCGATGTTGGTATTTGAGATCAGTGATAGTTCCACTTTCTTAGTTCCACAACCGACGAGAGTATCTCGACATTGGGGCCGTTACCGACCGATCCCAGCACCCACCTGGCACTAGGCCTGCAGCCAAGCTCGCATATGCGAGCCGAGCTCGGGTCCAGTCGAGCCGGGACTCGCTTTTCGAGTCGAGTCGAGTACTCGCACGATGCGAGCTGCTAGCAACGAAGCGAACGGCTCGAAATAAAATCAGGCGTAAAATGACATGATGCGAGTTACAGCAGGAAGATCAGCACATTGATATTATCAAGCATTTTAGTATATTGACAATGCTAAATGTTTGCGATGTTTTATTATATATTTTGATAGATAGTGAAATGTTGATTCAGAATTTGTATAACCCTTATTGAAAATAATTATGCAATAACAACTATTTAGATTTATGTAAATAACTAGATGTGATCTGTAAAGAACGGTATTTTATATATTCCTTTATATTATACTCCGGTTCACTGTACCGTGTAGTCGTAAAAATGTGTTGTCGCAAAATTGTTTATAATGTTGAAAATTAACGTGAAACCAAGTTGGAAGTTGGAAGTTCCAACAGCCTGTCATTCGGTACTGTGCAAGTATAGGTGATAAGATTTAAAAGGGCATAGCCGATTAAGATGGTCAAAACAATTGGAACCGCAAAAAGATTCCATTTCAAACAGTATTGATTTCTTGATTTTCTGGAAATGACAGACGTAGATTTCAAAATTCTTTTCACGGAATCTTACCAATTTTCACAAGCAATTTCATATCTGGCGGAAATCGTAGACGAACACAATAATATAAATATTCATTGCCTAATCAATGTTACTTCAATATTTTTAAAACATTAAAAAAATATTGTTAAAATCACATGAATAAATAATATAAGAAATTGAAAAAATAAAGATGATGTATGGGAAAAAACATTTACCACCGACGGGATAAGAACCCCAGCGTATCCGCTCCTTAGTTCGACACGTCCGGCGATGTTACAAAACTTTACGAACATTCTGGTATATATCACACAAAATACAATTTATTCTTTCTCTTAAATCACATTTCTTAGGTCAAAGAATTACTTGTTTCAATTTAATAATGCTAAAAATTACTTAATATATAGCTGCGATAAAACCAACAAGTGTAACTTTCCTCCTAATAGCAAAAACGTCGAAAAAATTCGGTTTTTATTGTTTTTTGACGATGATGTCCCACAACAAAAAATCTAAAAAAAATTGTCGACACTGCCTGTTATAGTACTTTAACAAGGAACTAAACAGTAGAATAGCATGTTTTCAAATTTTTGAGAAATCTGCATTTTTCCGATTTTTTGGAGGTTTTTCATTTTTTTTACGACCACAGTTTGTAACAAAAAAATCAGAAAGTTTAAACTTTCATACGTGCGCGATTCTCCATCCGTTTACATTGTATGTCGTCTGTTGTCGCTGGGTCTTTGAAGCTCGGCACTCGGCAAAAGTTATTCGAGCATTTATTTGAAGCCTTCGAATAAATGATACAGATGAAAGATGAAAAAATTTCTCGTAGTTCGAATAAATCCGCTTCGAATAAAAAAAAGTATCTCTATTCGTCGGATAAATTCTCGTCGAATAAAATTATTTATTCGATACTCGTCGAATAAGGATACCTTTTTTATTCGAACCTTCGAATAACGAATAAAGATGAAGTATCTTTTATTCGAATCGTTATTTAAATAATTTTTATCTAATAATGCCCAACTCTGGGCACACCAGAATGACTGGCATTCAAAAGGAGAGAATATCCGTCTACGATACATATAATGTTGCACGGAGAAGCGGACAGCGAAACTAGAGAAGCGTCCTCCCCGAGGAGTGGGCCACACATTGTCGGCTATATCGGTGTGAGACCAGAAGACCACTACTAATCCAATCACAAAACTTCTTTATTTTTCGTTATTTTTTTTTTTTTTTTAACTTTTACCAACATATTCGTGACATTTTTCTGATTAAAATGAAACCAAATATGATATAATTCCGACGATAATTGCTTGTGCAATGAACGATTGATGTTTCGGACGCGAAAAAGGACAGCGTATGGGAAAGAAAGAGCCGCGGAGAGTCGAAGCGTTCGGAAAAGATGAAAGACTGGCGTGAGCTCAGGCCTTTAAATAAAAAAATAAACTTTTTCATTATTAATTATTTTTCTATCGGACTTTCACCAACATACTCGTGGCATTTTTCTAAGGAAAACGGTACCAAATATGACAAAATTCCGATGATATTTACTTGTGTAATGAACGACGGACGTTTCGGACGCAAAGAAGGACAGCATATGAAAAGAAAGAGACGCGGCGAGTCCTTCCCGTCTCGAGTTCGACAGCTTGGTTTTCGCCGCGGACAAATAGATGTGGTTACTAATGTATATGTATTGACAATTACTCACAGAAAGTTAAATTTAACAATACAATTAATGATTATACATAAAGTTTATTGCTGATAAAATATAAAGAATATTAAATGTAAAGAAACAATTCTATAAGGTATAAAAAATAGCAATCAATACAATTATAATTAAAACTTAAAATGACAGACACTTTTCAAAACTTTTATCTCTACCTCTATGTTAGGGATACAGAAGCTGAAAATTTCATCGAAATCGGTTGACGGAGAAAAAAACAACGTGCATTGCAAGATATAAGAATCTGTGTATCTGTGTGTCTGTACAAATAGCAATAATACTGCCACCAAATAGCTTTATATGGATAAGATCCGTCGAAAGTTAGTTTCATTACATAACACTTTTATTTCGTTACTACCTTTACTTGAATAATTGCAGTCCAGCATTAGAAGTGGTATTATCGGTTAAATAAGTAAAAAAAAATAATTTTCTGTGTTTGTTACTACGGATCACAATAAGAACGATTGAATTTTGTCATTACTTGAATATTGTATTTATTCTTTTTTTTTTTTATTCTATAACTATTACAGAATATATTTTGTTGAATAATCATTATTTTATAAATATCGCAATAAGTTCCAAATTAATTAATTTCACCTATAAACTATCGATTACAAAATAATGATTACAATGGTGAATAATATGGAAAATAAGAAGGCAATAATAGTGTAATGAAATTATACAATAAAAAATAATTATTCTCATTCTACGCATTGTCCGTTTATTTATTGCCTATGTCACTGACGTTTCTTCCGTAATTCACGAGCAAATGTTCTATTTAGGTAGCGAGCGCGGCATTTTTAGCGATGTTGGTATTTGAGATCAGTGATAGTTCCACTTTCTTAGTTCCACACCCGACGAGAGTATCTCGACATTGGGGCCGTTACCGACCGATCCCAGCACCCACCTGGCACTAGGCCTGCAGCCAAGCTCGCATATGCGAGCCGAGCTCGGGTCCAGTCGAGCCGGGACTCGCTTTTCGAGTCGAGTCGAGTACTCGCACGATGCGAGCTGCTCGCAACGAAGCGAACGGCTCGAAATAAAATCAGGCGTAAAATGACATGATGCGAGTTACAGCAGGAAGATCAGCACATTGATATTATCAAGCATTTTAGTATATTGACAATGCTAAATGTTTGCGATGTTTTATTATATATTTTGATAGTGAAATGTTGATTCAGAATTTGTATAACCCTTATTGAAAATAATTATGCAATAACAACTATTTAGATTTATGTAAATAACTAGATGTGATCTGTAAAGAACGGTATTTTATATATTCCTTTATATTATACTCCGGTTCACTGTACCGTGTAGTCGTAAAAATGTGTTGTCGCAAAATTGTTTATAATGTTGAAAATTAACGTGAAACCAAGTTGGAAGTTGGAAGTTCCAACAGCCTGTCATTCGGTACTGTGCAAGTATAGGTGATAAGATTTAAAAGGGCATAGCCGATTAAGATGGTCAAAACAATTGGAACCGCAAAAAGATTCCATTTCAAACAGTATTGATTTCTTGATTTTCTGGAAATGACAGACGTAGATTTCAAAATTCTTTTCACGGAATCTTACCAATTTTCACAAGCAATTTCATATCTGGCGGAAATCGTAGACGAACACAATAATATAAATATTCATTGCCTAATCAATGTTACTTCAATATTTTTAAAACATTAAAAAAATATTGTTAAAATCACATGAATAAATAATATAAGAAATTGAAAAAATAAAGATGATGTATGGGAAAAAACATTTACCACCGACGGGATAAGAACCCCAGCGTATCCGCTCCTTAGTTCGACACGTCCGGCGATGTTACAAAACTTTACGAACATTCTGGTATATATCACACAAAATACAATTTATTCTTTCTCTTAAATCACATTTCTTAGGTCAAAGAATTACTTGTTTCAATTTAATAATGCTAAAAATTACTTAATATATAGCTGCGATAAAACCAACAAGTGTAACTTTCCTCCTAATAGCAAAAACGTCGAAAAAATTCGGTTTTTATTGTTTTTTGACGATGATGTCCCACAACAAAAAATCTAAAAAAAATTGTCGACACTGCCTGTTATAGTACTTTAACAAGGAACTAAACAGTAGAATAGCATGTTTTCAAATTTTTGAGAAATCTGCATTTTTCCGATTTTTTGGAGGTTTTTCATTTTTTTTACGACCACAGTTTGTAACAAAAAAATCAGAAAGTTTAAACTTTCATACGTGCGCGATTCTCCATCCGTTTACATTGTATGTCGTCTGTTGTCGCTGGGTCTTTGAAGCTCGGCACTCGGCAAAAGTTATTCGAGCATTTATTTGAAGCCTTCGAATAAATGATACAGATGAAAGATGAAAAAATTTCTCGTAGTTCGAATAAATCCGCTTCGAATAAAAAAAAGTATCTCTATTCGTCGGATAAATTCTCGTCGAATAAAATTATTTATTCGATACTCGTCGAATAAGGATACCTTTTTTATTCGAACCTTCGAATAACGAATAAAGATGAAGTATCTTTTATTCGAATCGTTATTTAAATAATTTTTATCTAATAATGCCCAACTCTGGGCACACCAGAATGACTGGCATTCAAAAGGAGAGAATATCCGTCTACGATACATATAATGTTGCACGGAGAAGCGGACAGCGAAACTAGAGAAGCGTCCTCCCCGAGGAGTGGGCCACACATTGTCGGCTATATCGGTGTGAGACCAGAAGACCACTACTAATCCAATCACAAAACTTCTTTATTTTTCGTTATTTTTTTTTTTTTTTTAACTTTTACCAACATATTCGTGACATTTTTCTGATTAAAATGAAACCAAATATGATATAATTCCGACGATAATTGCTTGTGCAATGAACGATTGATGTTTCGGACGCGAAAAAGGACAGCGTATGGGAAAGAAAGAGCCGCGGAGAGTCGAAGCGTTCGGAAAAGATGAAAGACTGGCGTGAGCTCAGGCCTTTAAATAAAAAAATAAACTTTTTCATTATTAATTATTTTTCTATCGGACTTTCACCAACATACTCGTGGCATTTTTCTAAGGAAAACGGTACCAAATATGACAAAATTCCGATGATATTTACTTGTGTAATGAACGACGGACGTTTCGGACGCAAAGAAGGACAGCATATGAAAAGAAAGAGACGCGGCGAGTCCTTCCCGTCTCGAGTTCGACAGCTTGGTTTTCGCCGCGGACAAATAGATGTGGTTACTAATGTATATGTATTGACAATTACTCACAGAAAGTTAAATTTAACAATACAATTAATGATTATACATAAAGTTTATTGCTGATAAAATATAAAGAATATTAAATGTAAAGAAACAATTCTATAAGGTATAAAAAATAGCAATCAATACAATTATAATTAAAACTTAAAATGACAGACACTTTTCAAAACTTTTATCTCTACCTCTATGTTAGGGATACAGAAGCTGAAAATTTCATCGAAATCGGTTGACGGAGAAAAAAACAACGTGCATTGCAAGATATAAGAATCTGTGTATCTGTGTGTCTGTACAAATAGCAATAATACTGCCACCAAATAGCTTTATATGGATAAGATCCGTCGAAAGTTAGTTTCATTACATAACACTTTTATTTCGTTACTACCTTTACTTGAATAATTGCAGTCCAGCATTAGAAGTGGTATTATCGGTTAAATAAGTAAAAAAAAATAATTTTCTGTGTTTGTTACTACGGATCACAATAAGAACGATTGAATTTTGTCATTACTTGAATATTGTATTTATTCTTTTTTTTTTTTATTCTATAACTATTACAGAATATATTTTGTTGAATAATCATTATTTTATAAATATCGCAATAAGTTCCAAATTAATTAATTTCACCTATAAACTATCGATTACAAAATAATGATTACAATGGTGAATAATATGGAAAATAAGAAGGCAATAATAGTGTAATGAAATTATACAATAAAAAATAATTATTCTCATTCTACGCATTGTCCGTTTATTTATTGCCTATGTCACTGACGTTTCTTCCGTAATTCACGAGCAAATGTTCTATTTAGGTAGCGAGCGCGGCATTTTTAGCGATGTTGGTATTTGAGATCAGTGATAGTTCCACTTTCTTAGTTCCACACCCGACGAGAGTATCTCGACATTGGGGCCGTTACCGACCGATCCCAGCACCCACCTGGCACTAGGCCTGCAGCCAAGCTCGCATATGCGAGCCGAGCTCGGGTCCAGTCGAGCCGGGACTCGCTTTTCGAGTCGAGTCGAGTACTCGCACGATGCGAGCTGCTCGCAACGAAGCGAACGGCTCGAAATAAAATCAGGCGTAAAATGACATGATGCGAGTTACAGCAGGAAGATCAGCACATTGATATTATCAAGCATTTTAGTATATTGACAATGCTAAATGTTTGCGATGTTTTATTATATATTTTGATAGTGAAATGTTGATTCAGAATTTGTATAACCCTTATTGAAAATAATTATGCAATAACAACTATTTAGATTTATGTAAATAACTAGATGTGATCTGTAAAGAACGGTATTTTATATATTCCTTTATATTATACTCCGGTTCACTGTACCGTGTAGTCGTAAAAATGTGTTGTCGCAAAATTGTTTATAATGTTGAAAATTAACGTGAAACCAAGTTGGAAGTTGGAAGTTCCAACAGCCTGTCATTCGGTACTGTGCAAGTATAGGTGATAAGATTTAAAAGGGCATAGCCGATTAAGATGGTCAAAACAATTGGAACCGCAAAAAGATTCCATTTCAAACAGTATTGATTTCTTGATTTTCTGGAAATGACAGACGTAGATTTCAAAATTCTTTTCACGGAATCTTACCAATTTTCACAAGCAATTTCATATCTGGCGGAAATCGTAGACGAACACAATAATATAAATATTCATTGCCTAATCAATGTTACTTCAATATTTTTAAAACATTAAAAAAATATTGTTAAAATCACATGAATAAATAATATAAGAAATTGAAAAAATAAAGATGATGTATGGGAAAAAACATTTACCACCGACGGGATAAGAACCCCAGCGTATCCGCTCCTTAGTTCGACACGTCCGGCGATGTTACAAAACTTTACGAACATTCTGGTATATATCACACAAAATACAATTTATTCTTTCTCTTAAATCACATTTCTTAGGTCAAAGAATTACTTGTTTCAATTTAATAATGCTAAAAATTACTTAATATATAGCTGCGATAAAACCAACAAGTGTAACTTTCCTCCTAATAGCAAAAACGTCGAAAAAATTCGGTTTTTATTGTTTTTTGACGATGATGTCCCACAACAAAAAATCTAAAAAAAATTGACGACACTGCCTGTTATAGTACTTTAACAAGGAACTAAACAGTAGAATAGCATGTTTTCAAATTTTTGAGAAATCTGCATTTTTCCGATTTTTTGGAGGTTTTTCATTTTTTTTTACGACCACAGTTTGTAACAAAAAAATCTGAAAAAATTATCAAAAATCAGCCTTAGAATCCAAAATATGTCACATTTTTTTCAGAATTTTAGAAAGCATCAGAGTGCGGGAAATACGCGGAGAAGCGCGAAATCTAATTTACCCTGTAACTAACCTCATGGGCAAGATAGGGGGTTGAAATTTTACTCAGAGGGGTTTTTCCTCTGGCGGCGTCCTCTTGCTCTGGCCGGGGCTGGTTCCTTCGGGACACCGGCCCCGAGCGGGGCACGAGGACTCCGGGAGCTGTGGGTGGACCGAGCTGGGGCTCGGGAAGCCCAATCCGAAGGCTCCAGGGATGGCGACACCGGGCGGGTCCCTCCGCCCGGGGTCTTATAGCGTAGGCAGTGGGGGAGGTTAACCCCTCCCCCGGGGTATGATGATAGCTGGGGGGTGTCCTGTTGAGTACTCGCGTGATCCAGGCACCTCCCGTGTAGCTTAGGTGGGCGTGAGGTTTTAGTGGGTAGTCTCCGGGGGCTCGCCCCCGGGGAGAATCCCACATAACCCCGGCTTCCCCCAGGGAGTCGGGGTATGTATAAAACATTTCCTCACGATAAAAAAAAAAAAAAAAAAAAAAAAGAGGGGTTTTTCCTCTAAGGGCAGTTTTGACCATAAATCGGCTAGGCCCTTTTAAAAGGATCTGATGTCTACGTTCAACACTCGTCATACTTTCTGTTTAGTTAATATTTTAATCTAAATCTTTTTTCAATTTGCAATTGTTGGCTCTTCTCCATGGATAACAGTCGATCTTTTATACGATGGTCCAAAATCATGCTAACTACCAAATAATTCGTAGTGGCAGCAAAGTTAAATCTACTTCCTAGCTCGACAATTAACGCAATTATATAACGCAATTTTTCCTGCGTTTTCATTACATGTCATCTAGTAAATTAATCTATCTAGCTTGGCAGAACAGCTGAAGTCGTTTGGTCGATTTATAAAAAAAGTTATTCTGATTTAAAGTGTCTGCCATCAATTATGAGACTGACTGCATAATGTATAACGAGAAGCGGCCGCACGTTTCTCGCTAAGCAACCTGCGCTATCTCCATGTTTATAATTGTGCAGTGTGAAAATGGTTTACTGCCTTTTTGGTTCGTTATCTCGGCCATTTCTTCTAAAAAGTGTACTTCCGTACAATGGGACAGTAGGGCTCTCATCAGCGAGCTAAGGTTTATGACCGGCTCTCGCCTGCACTCGCCCACTTAGGTCACCCGCTCTGAGTATTTAATCTACCGGCACGCGTATGCGTTTTGCTCTTCCTCCCTCCCCATCGAGCCACTAGCTTAGTTATTCATTATCGAAAAATATAAAAGTCTAAGACAATCTATTCTCAGGTTAGTTAGCTCAGATTCTGTCAAACAGTTTTTCTCAGCTTACCAGAATTCAGTCTTTTGACCTTTGGTGCGAGTACCAGTGTGGCGGCCTGTCCAAAGAGCACGCCGACGAACCGCCAGCATACACATTGTAGACGCGGCGGCGACCTCGTATAAATACACATCAATATTATACAATATTGTTTATATACCCATTCCTTTCAAAAACTATTTAACGAAGCTTAACGTTAATTTTTAACATTATAAACAATTTTGCAACAACACATTTTTACGACTGTACACTGAACCCCGGAGTATAATATAAAGGAATATATAAAATACCGTTCTTTACAGATCACACAGCTAGTTATTTACATAAATCTAGGAAATAGTTGTTATTGCATAATTATTTTCAATAAGGGTTATAGAAATTCTGAATCAACATTTCACTATCAAAATATATAATAAAACATCGCAAACATTTAGCATTGTCAATATACTAAAATGCTTGATAATATCGATGTGCTGATCTTCCCGCTGTAACTCGCATCATGTCATTTTACGCCTGATTTTATTTCGAGCAGCTCGCATCGGTGCGGATAGCTCGCATCGTGCGAGTACTCGACTCGACTCGCACAATCGAGCCGAGCTAAGCTCAACCAGAGTTGGGCAAAATATTTATCTAAATAAAAATTTCGAGTAACGAATAAAAGATAAAAAAATTTTTATTTCCTTTTGGTATGTGTTGTGGTTTGGGTGTTCAGTAAAGGATTCACCCAATATAACAATAACCATTTATTAAATAAGCAACAAAAACTCAACGACGTAACAAGGAACAAAGAAAATGAAATAACAATGAAACAAGAACTACGGATAAACGACTATACGAACAACTGACGGCGAATGACGACTTCTCACAACGACTGACTGACTTGAACTGACTGACTGACTGACTGACCCTGTCATCCGTCAGAATCCGCGCTTATATCCTCCAGGAATTTCCTTCGAACAAGAAAACTTCTGGAGTGGGGATGTCGCTTCCTGTACGTGCCACTTGGAGAAAGTTCGTGTCCTTGCACCGAACATCCGTGTCCTGGCGAAAGTCAAGGGTTGGCGGCCAAATGTGCACGCCAAGGAAAAACCCCGAACCTGGTCGCCAAATGTGCACCCCAGGTAGGAACAGACTTCCGGCGACTAAGTGTGCGCTCGGGAAGAGCTTGGGCCTGGCGACCAAGTGCGTCCAAGGTCCCAGCCCGCAGACGACGCTCCTACCTGGGTCCGATCAACCCTTCTCCAAGGGGTCCGCCACATTACTTGAATATTGTATTTATTCTTTTTTTTTATTCTATAACTATTACAGAATATATTTTGTTGAATAATCATTATTTTATAAATATCGCAAGAAGTTCCAAATTAATTAATTACACCTATAAATTATCGATTATAAAATAATGATTACAATGGTGAACAATATGGAAAATAAGAAGGCAATAAGAGTGTAATGAAATTATACAATAAAAGATAATTATTTTCATTCTACGCATTATACGTTTATTTATTGCCTCTGTCACTGACGTTTTTTCCATAATTCACGAGCAAATGTTCTTTTAGTTCCACAACCGACGAGAGTATCTCGACATTAGGGCCGTTACCGACCGCTCCCAGCACCCACCTGGCACCCACTTTGAGACTCGCAGTTTAACACGGGGGCTGGCAGTCTTTATATATATATATATATATATATATATATATATATATATATATATCTCGTGGGTGCACTGATCCACCGACCAGATATATATAAAGACTGACAGCCTTACGGGAGAATGTGTCGCTCGAAAAATACGGTGTTGTCTACCGCTCTCTAGGATAGATTTTGGCTGGAGTAAGAAACAGAAGGCCAACGACGGTATCTCGTCGGTGCAGAAGACCACTAAGGAACTTCTCGTCGCTGAGAAGGTGAATCATCACGGACCCATATCGATTATCAAATGTTACATTCTCCGACAAACGTATTCAAATTAAAAAGATATTTTTTTTTAGTGTTGCTTTTTAAGATCTAAAATATTAAAAGTAAAACTAATATCAAGGACGAAAAATTCGTCAAAATATTTTACGTAAGAAATTATTAAAGCATAATTTTAGGAAAATCAATTTCTACTTCCATATGAGATACCTTAATTTGTAATTTAAAAATATTTCATGAACAAGCATTATTTCCTTACACTTTTTTTTTTATAGATAATTGTTCCAAGAATCGATCTGTGGGAACAGAAATATGTTGAAAACCAGAGTAGCGTTTATTTAACGTACTATTCCGAATAGTATAGAGTTTGAGAGAGAATCACGTGGATGAATTAATATAATATAAAATAATATAATTGTAGAAGCAAAGATGGGCAAATTTTTATTGAAATAGACATTTCAAACAGCGAATAAAAGATAAAAAATGATTTGTTACGCGTCAAATAAAAATAATTATGTTATCTCTATTCCGCACGTAATGAATTTATTCGACGAATAAAGATTTTTTTATAAAGACCGACCAACAGCCTACAATGTAAGCAGATGGAGAATCCAACATTATTGGCAATTTATGCTTTTATGTTTTTAATCAGAACAATATTGTTAATACGAATGAGTTGTAGAGCTCATCCCGATCAAAATGAGTCTAAACACGACATCATTTGGACTGTCTTTAATGAGATTGTAATTTTTATCGTAACATTACGTATCAGTGAAACTTGGTCGATTACACCCGAATTTGATCTCATTTTCATCAGGAAAATCCCCTCCATTCGCTCGTCACAATTTCATGAGGATATATTGCACAATCTAAAAGTTTAAACTTTCATTCGTGCGCGATTCTCCACCCGTTTACATTGTATGTCGTCTGTCGTCGCTGGGTCTTTGAAGCTCGGCACTCGGCAAAAGTTATTCGAGCATTTATTTGAAGCCTTCGAATAAATGATACAGATGAAAGATGAAAAAATTTCTCGTAGTTCGAATAAATCCGCTTCGAATAAAAAAAAGTATCTTTATTCGTCGGATAAATTCTCGTCGAATAAAATTATTTATTCGATACTCGTCGAATAAGGATACCTTTTTTATTCGAACCTTCGAATAACGAATAAAGATGAAGTATCTTTTATTCGAATCGTTATTTAAATAATTTTTATCTAATAATGCCCAACTCTGGGCACACCAGAATGACTGGCATTCAAAAGGAGAGAATATCCGTCTACGATACATATAATGTTGCACGGAGAAGCGGACAGCGAAACTAGAGAAGCGTCCTCCCCGAGGAGTGGGCCACACATTGTCGGCTATATCGGTGTGAGACCAGAAGACCACTACTAATCCAATCACAAAGCTTCTTTATTTTTCGTTATTTTTTTTTTTTTTTAACTTTTACCAACATATTCGTGACATTTTTCTGATTAAAATGAAACCAAATATGATATAATTCCGACGATAATTGCTTGTGCAATGAACGATTGATGTTTCGGACGCGAAAAAGGACAGCGTATGGGAAAGAAAGAGCCGCGGAGAGTCGAAGCGTTCGGAAAAGATGAAAGACTGGCGTGAGCTCAGGCCTTTAAATAAAAAAATAAACTTTTTCATTATTAATTATTTTTCTATCGGACTTTCACCAACATACTCGTGGCATTTTTCTAAGGAAAACGGTACCAAATATGACAAAATTCCGATGATATTTACTTGTGTAATGAACGACGGAAGTTTCGGACGCAAAGAAGGACAGCATATGAAAAGAAAGAGACGCGGCGAGTCCTTCCCGTCTCGAGTTCGACAGCTTGGTTTTCGCCGCGGACAAATAGATGTGGTTACTAATGTATATGTATTGACAATTACTCACAGAAAGTTAAATTTAACAATACAATTAATGATTATACATAAAGTTTATTGCTGATAAAATATAAAGAATATTAAATGTAAAGAAACAATTCTATAAGGTATAAAAAATAGCAATCAATACAATTATAATTAAAACTTAAAATGACAGACACTTTTCAAAACTTTTATCTCTACCTCTATGTTAGGGATACAGAAGCTGAAAATTTCATCGAAATCGGTTGACGGAGAAAAAAACAACGTGCATTGCAAGATATAAGAATCTGTGTATCTGTGTGTCTGTACAAATAGCAATAATACTGCCACCAAATAGCTTTATATGGATAAGATCCGTCGAAAGTTAGTTTCATTACATAACACTTTTATTTCGTTACTACCTTTACTTGAATAATTGCAGTCCAGCATTAGAAGTGGTATTATCGGTTAAATAAGTAAAAAAAAATAATTTTCTGTGTTTGTTACTACGGATCACAATAAGAACGATTGAATTTTGTCATTACTTGAATATTGTATTTATTCTTCTTTTTTTTTTATTCTATAACTATTACAGAATATATTTTGTTGAATAATCATTATTTTATAAATATCGCAATAAGTTCCAAATTAATTAATTTCACCTATAAACTATCGATTATAAAATAATGATTACAATGGTGAATAATATGGAAAATAAGAAGGCAATAATAGTGTAATGAAATTATACAATAAAAAATAATTATTCTCATTCTACGCATTATCCGTTTATTTATTGCCTATGTCACTGACGTTTCTTCCGTAATTCACGAGCAAATGTTCTATTTAGGTAGCGAGCGCGGCATGTTTAGCGATGTTGGTATTTGAGATCAGTGATAGTTCCACTTTCTTAGTTCCACAACCGACGAGAGTATCTCGACATTGGGGCCGTTACCGACCGATCCCAGCACCCACCTGGCACTAGGCCTGCAGCCAAGCTCGCATATGCGAGCCGAGCTCGGGTCCAGTCGAGCCGGGACTCGCTTTTCGAGTCGAGTCGAGTACTCGCACGATGCGAGCTGCTCGCAACGAAGCGAACGGCTCGAAATAAAATCAGGCGTAAAATGACATGATGCGAGTTACAGCAGGAAGATCAGCACATTGATATTATCAAGCATTTTAGTATATTGACAATGCTAAATGTTTGCGATGTTTTATTATATATTTTGATAGTGAAATGTTGATTCAGAATTTGTATAACCCTTATTGAAAATAATTATGCAATAACAACTATTTAGATTTATGTAAATAACTAGATGTGATCTGTAAAGAACGGTATTTTATATATTCCTTTATATTATACTCCGGTTCACTGTACCGTGTAGTCGTAAAAATGTGTTGTCGCAAAATTGTTTATAATGTTGAAAATTAACGTGAAACCAAGTTGGAAGTTGGAAGTTCCAACAGCCTGTCATTCGGTACTGTGCAAGTATAGGTGATAAGATTTAAAAGGGCATAGCCGATTAAGATGGTCAAAACAATTGGAATTCCATTTCAAACAGTATTGATTTCTTGATTTTCTGGAAATGACAGACGTAGAGTTCAAAATTCTTTTCACGGAATCTTACCAATTTTCACAAGCAATTTCATATCTGGCGGAAATCGTAGACGAACACAATAATATAAATATTCATTGCCTAATCAATGTTACTTCAATATTTTTAAAACATTAAAAAAATATTGTTAAAATCGCACGAATAAATAATATAAGAAATTGAAAAAATAAAGATGATGTATGGGAAAAAACATTTACCACCGACGGGATAAGAACCCCAGCGTATCCGCTCCTTAGTTCGACACGTCCGGCGATGTTACAAAACTTTACGAACATTCTGGTATATATCACACAAAATACAATTTATTCTTTCTCTTAAATCACATTTCTTACGTCAAAGAATTACTTGTTTCAATTTAATAATGCTAAAAATTACTTAATATATAGCTGCGATAAAACCAACAAGTGTAACTTTCCTCCTAATAGCAAAAACGTCGAAAAAATTCGGTTTTTATTGTTTTTTGACGATGATGTCCCACAACAAAAAATCTAAAAAAAATTGACGACACTGCCTGTTATAGTACTTTAACAAGGAACTAAACAGTAGAATAGCATGTTTTCAAATTTTTGAGAAATCTGCATTTTTCCGATTTTTTGGAGGTTTTTCATTTTTTTTACGACCACAGTTTGTAACAAAAAAATCTGAAAGTTTAAACTTTCATACGTGCGCGATTCTCCATCCGTTTACATTGTATGTCGTCTGTCGTCGCTGGGTCTTTGAAGCTCGGCACTCGGCAAAAGTTATTCGAGCATTTATTTGAAGCCTTCGAATAAATGATACAGATGAAAGATGAAAAAATTTCTCGTAGTTTGAATAAATCCGCTTCGAATAAAAAAAAGTATCTTTATTCGTCGGATAAATTCTCGTCGAATAAAATTATTTATTCGATACTCGTCGAATAAGGATACCTTTTTTATTCGAACCTTCGAATAACGAATAAAGATGAAGTATCTTTTATTCGAATCGTTATTTAAATAATTTTTATCTAATAATGCCCAACTCTGGGCACACCAGAATGACTGGCATTCAAAAGGAGAGAATATCCGTCTACGATACATATAATGTTGCACGGAGAAGCGGACAGCGAAACTAGAGAAGCGTCCTCCCCGAGGAGTGGGCCACACATTGTCGGCTATATCGGTGTGAGACCAGAAGACCACTACTAATCCAATCACAAAACTTCTTTATTTTTCGTTATTTTTTTTTTTTTTAACTTTTACCAACATATTCGTGACATTTTTCTGATTAAAATGAAACCAAATATGATATAATTCCGACGATAATTGCTTGTGCAATGAACGATTGATGTTTCGGACGCGAAGAAGGACAGCGTATGGGAAAGAAAGAGCCGCGGAGAGTCGAAGCGTTCGGAAAAGATGAAAGACTGGCGTGAGCTCTGGCCTTTAAATAAAAAAATAAACTTTTTCATTATTAATTATTTTTCTATCGGACTTTCACCAACATACTCGTGGCATTTTTCTAAGGAAAACGGTACCAAATATGACAAAATTCCGATGATATTTACTTGTGTAATGAACGACGGAAGTTTCGGACGCAAAGAAGGACAGCATATGAAAAGAAAGAGACGCGGCGAGTCCTTCCCGTCTCGAGTTCGACAGCTTGGTTTTCGCCGCGGACAAATAGATGTGGTTACTAATGTATATGTATTGACAATTACTCACAGAAAGTTAAATTTAACAATACAATTAATGATTATACATAAAGTTTATTGCTGACAAAATATAAAGAATATTAAATGTAAAGAAACAATTCTATAAGGTATAAAAAATAGCAATCAATACAATTATAATTAAAACTTAAAATGACAGACACTTTTCAAAACTTTTATCTCTAGCTCTATGTTAGGGATACAGAAGCTGAAAATTTCATCGAAATCGGTTGACGGAGAAAAAAACAACGTGCATTGCAAGATATAAGAATCTGTGTATCTGTGTGTCTGTACAAATAGCAATAATACTGCCACCAAATAGCTTTATATGGATAAGATCCGTCGAAAGTTAGTTTCATTACATAACACTTTTATTTCGTTACTACCTTTACTTGAATAATTGCAGTCCAGCATTAGAAGTGGTATTATCGGTTAAATAAGTAAAAAAAATAATTTTCTGTTTGTTACTACGGATCACAATAAGAACGATTGAATTTTGTCATTACTTGAATATTGTATTTATTCTTTTTTTTTTTATTCTATAACTATTACAGAATATATTTTGTTGAATAATCATTATTTTATAAATATCGCAATAAGTTCCAAATTAATTAATTTCACCTATAAACTATCGATTATAAAATAATGATTACAATGGTGCACAATATGGAAAATAAGAAGGCAATAATAGTGTAATGAAATTATACAATAAAAAATAATTATTCTCATTCTACGCATTATCCGTTTATTTATTGCCTATGTCACTGACGTTTCTTCCGTAATTCACGAGCAAATGTTCTATTTAGGTAGCGAGCGCGGCATGTTTAGCGATGTTGGTATTTGAGATCAGTGATAGTTCCACCTTCTTAGTTCCACAACCGACGAGAGTATCTCGACATTGGGGCCGTTACCGACCGATCCCAGCACCCACCTGGCACTAGGCCTGCAGCCAAGCTCGCACATGCGAGCCGAGCTCGGGTCCAGTCGAGCCGGGACTCGCTTTTCGAGTCGAGTCGAGTACTCGCACGATGCGAGCTGCTCGCAACGAAGCGAACGGCTCGAAATAAAATCAGGCGTAAAATGACATGATGCGAGTTACAGCAGGAAGATCAGCACATTGATATTATCAAGCATTTTAGTATATTGACAATGCTAAATGTTTGCGATGTTTTATTATATATTTTGATAGTGAAATGTTGATTCAGAATTTGTATAACCCTTATTGAAAATAATTATGCAATAACAACTATTTCCTAGATTTATGTAAATAACTAGATGTGATCTGTAAAGAACGGTATTTTATATATTCCTTTATATTATACTCCGGTTCACTGTACAGTCGTAAAAATGTGTTGTCGCAAAATTGTTTATAATGTTGAAAATTAACGTGAAACCAAGTTGGAAGTTGGAAGTTCCAACAGCCTGTCATTCGGTACTGTGCAAGTATAGGTGATAAGATTTAAAAGGGCATAGCCGATTAAGATGGTCAAAACAATTGGAACCGCAAAAAGATTCCATTTCAAACAGTATTGATTTCTTGATTTTCTGGAAATGACAGACGTAGAGTTCAAAATTCTTTTCACGGAATCTTACCAATTTTCACAAGCAATTTCATATCTGGCGGAAATCGTAGACGAACACAATAATATAAATATTCATTGCCTAATCAATGTTACTTCAATATTTTTAAAACATTAAAAAAATATTGTTAAAATCACATGAATAAATAATATAAGAAATTGAAAAAATAAAGATGATGTATGGGAAAAAACATTTACCACCGACGGGATAAGAACCCCAGCGTATCCGCTCCTTAGTTCGACACATGTCCGGCGATGTTACAAAACTTTACGAACATTCTGGTATATATCACACAAAATACAATTTATTCTTTCTCTTAAATCACATTTCTTAGGTCAAAGAATTACTTGTTTCAATTTAATAATGCTAAAAATTACTTAATATATAGCTGCGATAAAACCAACAAGTGTAACTTTCCTCCTAATAGCAAAAACGTCGAAAAAATTCGGTTTTTATTGTTTTTTGACGATGATGTCCCACAACAAAAAATCTAAAAAAAATTGACGACACTGCCTGTTATAGTACTTTAACAAGGAACTAAACAGTAGAATAGCATGTTTTCAAATTTTTGAGAAATCTGCATTTTTCCGATTTTTTGGAGGTTTTTCATTTTTTGTTTACGACCACAGTTTGTAACAAAAAAATCTGAAAAAATTATCAAAAATCAGCCTTAGAATCCAAAATATGTCACATTTTTTTCAGAATTTTAGAAAGCATCAGAGTGCGGGAAATACGCGGAGAAGCGCGAAATCTAATTTACCCTGTAACTAACCTCATGGGCAAGATAGGGGGTTGAAATTTTACTCAGAGGGGTTTTTCCTCTAAGGGCAGTTTTGACCATAAATCGGCTAGGCCCTTTTAAAAGGATCTGATGTCTACGTTCAACACTCGTCATACTTTCTGTTTAGTTAATATTTTAATCTAAATCTTTTTTCAATTTGCAATTGTTGGCTCTTCTCCATGGATAACAGTCGATCTTTTATACGATGGTCCAAAATCATGCTAACTACCAAATAATTCGTAGTGGCAGCAAAGTTAAATCTACTTCCTAGCTCGACAATTAACGCAATTATATAACGCAATTTTTCCTGCGTTTTCATTACATGTCATCTAGTAAATTAATCTATCTAGCTTGGCAGAACAGCTGAAGTCGTTTGGTCGATTTATAAAAAAAGTTATTCTGATTTAAAGTGTCTGCCATCAATTATGAGACTGACTGCATAATGTATAACGAGAAGCGGCCGCACGTTTCTCGCTAAGCAACCTGCGCTATCTCCATGTTTATAATTGTGCAGTGTGAAAATGGTTTACTGCCTTTTTGGTTCGTTATCTCGGCCATTTCTTCTAAAAAGTGTACTTCCGTACAATGGGACAGTAGGGCTCTCATCAGCGAGCTAAGGTTTATGACCGGCTCTCGCCTGCACTCGCCCACTTAGGTCACCCGCTCTGAGTATTTAATCTACCGGCACGCGTATGCGTTTTGCTCTTCCCTCCCCATCGAGCCACTAGCTTAGTTATTCATTATCGAAAAATATAAAAGTCTAAGACAATCTATTCTCAGGTTAGTTAGCTCAGATTCTGTCAAACAGTTTTTCTCAGCTTACCAGAATTCAGTCTTTTGACCTTTGGTGCGAGTACCAGTGTGGCGGCCTGTCCAAAGAGCACGCCGAGGAACCGCCAGCATACATTGTAGACGCGGCGGCGACCTCGTATAAATACACATCAATATTATACAATATTGTTTATATACCCATTCCTTTCAAAAACTATTTAACGAAGCTTAACGTTAATTTTTAACATTATAAACAATTTTGCAACAACACATTTTTACGACTGTACACTGAACCCCGGAGTATAATATAAAGGAATATATAAAATACCGTTCTTTACAGATCACAGCTAGTTATTTACATAAATCTAGGAAATAGTTGTTATTGCATAATTATTTTCAATAAGGGTTATAGAAATTCTGAATCAACATTTCACTATCAAAATATATAATAAAACATCGCAAACATTTAGCATTGTCAATATACTAAAATGCTTGATAATATCGATGTGCTGATCTTCCCGCTGTAACTCGCATCATGTCATTTTACGCCTGATTTTATTTCGAGCAGCTCGCATCGGTGCGGATAGCTCGCATCGTGCGAGTACTCGACTCGACTCGCACAATCGAGCCGAGCTAAGCTCAACCAGAGTTGGGCAAAATATTTATCTAAATAAAAATTTCGAGTAACGAATAAAAGATAAAAAAATTTTTATTTCCTTTTGGTATGTGTTGTGGTTTGGGTGTTCAGTAAAGGATTCACCCAATATAACAATAACCATTTATTAAATAAGCAACAAAAACTCAACGACGTAACAAGGAACAAAGAAAATGAAATAACAATGAAACAAGAACTACGGATAAACGACTATACGAACAACTGACGGCGAATGACGACTTCTCACAACGACTGACTGACTTGAACTGACTGACTGACTGACTGACCCTGTCATCCGTCAGAATCCGCGCTTATATCCTCCAGGAATTTCCTTCGAACAAGAAAACTTCTGGAGTGGGGATGTCGCTTCCTGTACGTGCCACTTGGAGAAAGTTCGTGTCCTTGCACCGAACATCCGTGTCCTGGCGAAAGTCAAGGGTTGGCGGCCAAATGTGCACGCCAAGGAAAAACCCCGAACCTGGTCGCCAAATGTGCACCCCAGGTAGGAACAGACTTCCGGCGACTAAGTGTGCGCTCGGGAAGAGCTTGGGCCTGGCGACCAAGTGCGTCCAAGGTCCCAGCCCGCAGACGACGCTCCTACCTGGGTCCGATCAACCCTTCTCCAAGGGGTCCGCCACATTACTTGAATATTGTATTTATTCTTTTTTTTTATTCTATAACTATTACAGAATATATTTTGTTGAATAATCATTATTTTATAAATATCGCAAGAAGTTCCAAATTAATTAATTACACCTATAAATTATCGATTATAAAATAATGATTACAATGGTGAACAATATGGAAAATAAGAAGGCAATAAGAGTGTAATGAAATTATACAATAAAAGATAATTATTTTCATTCTACGCATTATACGTTTATTTATTGCCTCTGTCACTGACGTTTTTTCCATAATTCACGAGCAAATGTTCTTTTAGTTCCACAACCGACGACAGTATCTCGACATTAGGGCCGTTACCGACCGCTCCCAGCACCCACCTGGCACCCACTTTGAGACTCGCAGTTTAACACGGGGGCTGGCAGTCTTTATATATATATATATATATAAAGTGGGTGCACTGATCCACCGACCAGATATATATAAAGACTGACAGCCTTACGGGAGAATGTGTCGCTCGAAAAATACGGTGTTGTCTACCGCTCTCTAGGATAGATTTTGGCTGGAGTAAGAAACAGAAGGCCAACGACGGTATCTCGTCGGTGCAGAAGACCACTAAGGAACTTCTCGTCGCTGAGAAGGTGAATCATCACGGACCCATATCGATTATCAAATGTTACATTCTCCGACAAACGTATTCAAATTAAAAAGATATTTTTTTTTAGTGTTGCTTTTGAAGATCTAAAATATTAAAAGTAAAACTAATATCAAGGACGAAAAATTCGTCAAAATATTTTACGTAAGAAATTATTAAAGCATAATTTTAGGAAAATCAATTTCTACTTCCATATGAGATACCTTAATTTGTAATTTAAAAATATTTCATGAACAAGCATTATTTCCTTACACTTTTTTTTTTATAGATAACTGTTCCAAGAATCGATCTGTGGGAACAGAAATATGTTGAAAACCAGAGTAGCGTTTATTTAACGTACTATTCCGAATAGTATAGAGTTTGAGAGAGAATCACGTGGATGAATTAATATAATATAAAATAATATAATTGTAGAAGCAAAGATGGGCAAATTTTTATTGAAATAGACATTTCAAACAGCGAATAAAAGATAAAAAATGATTTGTTACGCGTCAAATAAAAATAATTATGTTATCTCTATTCCGCACGTAATGAATTTATTCGACGAATAAAGATTTTTTTATAAAGACCGACCAACAGCCTACAATGTAAGCAGATGGAGAATCCAACATTATTGGCAATTTATGCTTTTATGTTTTTAATCAGAACAATATTGTTAATACGAATGAGTTGTAGAGCTCATCCCGATCAAAATGAGTCTAAACACGACATCATTTGGACTGTCTTTAATGAGATTGTAATTTTTATCGTAACATTACGTATCAGTGAAACTTGGTCGATTACACCCGAATTTGATCTCATTTTCATC
Organism: Halictus rubicundus; assembly: GCF_050948215.1. Lineage (NCBI taxonomy): Eukaryota > Metazoa > Arthropoda > Insecta > Hymenoptera > Halictidae > Halictus > Halictus rubicundus. The sequence continues at coordinate 21,134 of NW_027489077.1, read as the reverse complement.
AGGAAAATCCCCTCCATTCGCTCGTCACAATTTCATGAGGATATATTGCACAATCTAAAAGTTTAAACTTTCATTCGTGCGCGATTCTCCACCCGTTTACATTGTATGTCGTCTGTCGTCGCTGGGTCTTTGAAGCTCGGCACTCGGCAAAAGTTATTCGAGCATTTATTTGAAGCCTTCGAATAAATGATACAGATGAAAGATGAAAAAATTTCTCGTAGTTCGAATAAATCCGCTTCGAATAAAAAAAAGTATCTTTATTCGTCGGATAAATTCTCGTCGAATAAAATTATTTATTCGATACTCGTCGAATAAGGATACCTTTTTTATTCGAACCTTCGAATAACGAATAAAGATGAAGTATCTTTTATTCGAATCGTTATTTAAATAATTTTTATCTAATAATGCCCAACTCTGGGCACACCAGAATGACTGGCATTCAAAAGGAGAGAATATCCGTCTACGATACATATAATGTTGCACGGAGAAGCGGACAGCGAAACTAGAGAAGCGTCCTCCCCGAGGAGTGGGCCACACATTGTCGGCTATATCGGTGTGAGACCAGAAGACCACTACTAATCCAATCACAAAGCTTCTTTATTTTTCGTTATTTTTTTTTTTTTTTAACTTTTACCAACATATTCGTGACATTTTTCTGATTAAAATGAAACCAAATATGATATAATTCCGACGATAATTGCTTGTGTAATGAACGATTGATGTTTCGGACGCGAAAAAGGACAGCGTATGGGAAAGAAAGAGCCGCGGAGAGTCGAAGCGTTCGGAAAAGATGAAAGACTGGCGTGAGCTCAGGCCTTTAAATAAAAAAATAAACTTTTTCATTATTAATTATTTTTCTATCGGACTTTCACCAACATACTCGTGGCATTTTTCTAAGGAAAACGGTACCAAATATGACAAAATTCCGATGATATTTACTTGTGTAATGAACGACGGAAGTTTCGGACGCAAAGAAGGACAGCATATGAAAAGAAAGAGACGCGGCGAGTCCTTCCCGTCTCGAGTTCGACAGCTTGGTTTTCGCCGCGGACAAATAGATGTGGTTACTAATGTATATGTATTGACAATTACTCACAGAAAGTTAAATTTAAACAATACAATTAATGATTATACATAAAGTTTATTGCTGATAAAATATAAAGAATATTAAATGTAAAGAAACAATTCTATAAGGTATAAAAAATAGCAATCAATACAATTATAATTAAAACTTAAAATGACAGACACTTTTCAAAACTTTTATCTCTACCTCTATGTTAGGGATACAGAAGCTGAAAATTTCATCGAAATCGGTTGACGGAGAAAAAAACAACGTGCATTGCAAGATATAAGAATCTGTGTATCTGTGTGTCTGTACAAATAGCAATAATACTGCCACCAAATAGCTTTATATGGATAAGATCCGTCGAAAGTTAGTTTCATTACATAACACTTTTATTTCGTTACTACCTTTACTTGAATAATTGCAGTCCAGCATTAGAAGTGGTATTATCGGTTAAATAAGTAAAAAAATAATTTTCTGTGTTTGTTACTACGGATCACAATAAGAACGATTGAATTTTGTCATTACTTGAATATTGTATTTATTCTTTTTTTTTTTATTCTATAACTATTACAGAATATATTTTGTTGAATAATCATTATTTTATAAATATCGCAATAAGTTCCAAATTAATTAATTTCACCTATAAACTATCGATTATAAAACAATGATTACAATGGTGAATAATATGGAAAATAAGAAGGCAATAATAGTGTAATGAAATTATACAATAAAAAATAATTATTCTCATTCTACGCATTATCCGTTTATTTATTGCCTATGTCACTGACGTTTCTTCCGTAATTCACGAGCAAATGTTCTATTTAGGTAGCGAGCGCGGCATGTTTAGCGATGTTGGTATTTGAGATCAGTGATAGTTCCACTTTCTTAGTTCCACCACCGACGAGAGTATCTCGACATTGGGGCCGTTACCGACCGATCCCAGCACCCACCTGGCACTAGGCCTGCAGCCACGCTCGCATATGCGAGCCGAGCTCGGGTCCAGTCGAGCCGGGACTCGCTTTTCGAGTCGAGTCGAGTACTCGCACGATGCGAGCTGCTCGCAACGAAGCGAACGGCTCGAAATAAAATCAGGCGTAAAATGACATGATGCGAGTTACAGCAGGAAGATCAGCACATTGATATTATCAAGCATTTTAGTATATTGACAATGCTAAATGTTTGCGATGTTTTATTATATATTTTGATAGTGAAATGTTGATTCAGAATTTGTATAACCCTTATTGAAAATAATTATGCAATAACAACAATTTAGATTTATGTAAATAACTAGATGTGATCTGTAAAGAACGGTATTTTATATATTCCTTTACATTATACTCCGGTTCACTGTACAGTCGTAAAAATGTGTTGTCGCAAAATTGTTTATAATGTTGAAAATTAACGTGAAACCAAGTTGGAAGTTGGAAGTTCCAACAGCCTGTCATTCGGTACTGTGCAAGTATACGTGATAAGATTTAAAAGGGCATAGCCGATTAAGATGGTCAAAACAATTGGAACCGCAAAAAGATTCCATTTCAAACAGTATTGATTTCTTGATTTTCTGGAAATGACAGACGTAGATTTCAAAATTCTTTTCACGGAATCTTACCAATTTTCACAAGCAATTTCATATCTGGCGGAAATCGTAGACGAACACAATAATATAAATATTCATTGCCTAATCAATGTTACTTCAATATTTTTAAAACATTAAAAAAATATTGTTAAAATCACATGAATAAATAATATAAGAAATTGAAAAAATAAAGATGATGTATGGGAAAAAACATTTACCACCGACGGGATAAGAACCCCAGCGTATCCGCTCCTTAGTTCGACACACGTCCGGCGATGTTACAAAACTTTACGAACATTCTGGTATATATCACACAAAATACAATTTATTCTTTCTCTTAAATCACATTTCTTAGGTCAAAGAATTACTTGTTTCAATTTAATAATGCTAAAAATTACTTAATATATAGCTGCGATAAAACCAACAAGTGTAACTTTCCTCCTAATAGCAAAAACGTCCAAAAAATTCGGTTTTTATTGTTTTTTGACGATGATGTCCCACAACAAAAAATCTAAAAAAAATTGACGACACTGCCTGTTATAGTACTTTAACAAGGAACTAAACAGTAGAATAGCATGTTTTCAAATTTTTGAGAAATCTGCATTTTTCCGATTTTTTGGAGGTTTTTCATTTTTTTTTACGACCACAGTTTGTAACAAAAAAATCTGAAAGTTTAAACTTTCATACGTGCGCGATTCTCCATCCGTTTACATTGTATGTCGTCTGTCGTCGCTGGGTCTTTGAAGCTCGGCACTCGGCAAAAGTTATTCGAGCATTTATTTGAAGCCTTCGAATAAATGATACAGATGAAAGATGAAAAAATTTCTCGTAGTTTGAATAAATCCGCTTCGAATAAAAAAAAAGTATCTTTATTCGTCGGATAAATTCTCGTCGAATAAAATTATTTATTCGATACTCGTCGAATAAGGATACCTTTTTTATTCGAACCTTCGAATAACGAATAAAGATGAAGTATCTTTTATTCGAATCGTTATTTAAATAATTTTTATCTAATAATGCCCAACTCTGGGCACACCAGAATGACTGGCATTCAAAAGGAGAGAATATCCGTCTACGATACATATAATGTTGCACGGAGAAGCGGACAGCGAAACTAGAGAAGCGTCCTCCCCGAGGAGTGGGCCACACATTGTCGGCTATATCGGTGTGAGACCAGAAGACCACTACTAATCCAATCACAAAACTTCTTTATTTTTCGTTATTTTTTTTTTTTTTAACTTTTACCAACATATTCGTGACATTTTTCTGATTAAAATGAAACCAAATATGATATAATTCCGACGATAATTGCTTGTGCAATGAACGATTGATGTTTCGGACGCGAAGAAGGACAGCGTATGGGAAAGAAAGAGCCGCGGAGAGTCGAAGCGTTCGGAAAAGATGAAAGACTGGCGTGAGCTCTGGCCTTTAAATAAAAAAATAAACTTTTTCATTATTAATTATTTTTCTATCGGACTTTCACCAACATACTCGTGGCATTTTTCTAAGGAAAACGGTACCAAATATGACAAAATTCCGATGATATTTACTTGTGTAATGAACGACGGAAGTTTCGGACGCAAAGAAGGACAGCATATGAAAAGAAAGAGACGCGGCGAGTCCTTCCCGTCTCGAGTTCGACAGCTTGGTTTTCGCCGCGGACAAATAGATGTGGTTACTAATGTATATGTATTGACAATTACTCACAGAAAGTTAAATTTAACAATACAATTAATGATTATACATAAAGTTTATTGCTGATAAAATATAAAGAATATTAAATGTAAAGAAACAATTCTATAAGGTATAAAAAATAGCAATCAATACAATTATAATTAAAACTTAAAATGACAGACACTTTTCAAAACTTTTATCTCTACCTCTATGTTAGGGATACAGAAGCTGAAAATTTCATCGAAATCGGTTGACGGAGAAAAAAACAACGTGCATTGCAAGATATAAGAATCTGTGTATCTGTGTGTCTGTACAAATAGCAATAATACTGCCACCAAATAGCTTTATATGGATAAGATCCGTCGAAAGTTAGTTTCATTACATAACACTTTTATTTCGTTACTACCTTTACTTGAATAATTGCAGTCCAGCATTAGAAGTGGTATTATCGGTTAAATAAGTAAAAAAAAATAATTTTCTGTGTTTGTTACTACGGATCACAATAAGAACGATTGAATTTTGTCATTACTTGAATATTGTATTTGTTCTTTTTGTTTATTCTATAACTATTACAGAATATATTTTGTTGAATAATCATTATTTTATAAATATCGCAATAAGTTCCAAATTAATTAATTTCACCTATAAACTATCGATTATAAAATAATGATTACAATGGTGAATAATATGGAAAATAAGAAGGCAATAATAGTGTAATGAAATTATACAATAAAAAATAATTATTCTCATTCTACGCATTATCCGTTTATTTATTGCCTATGTCACTGACGTTTCTTCCGTAATTCACGAGCAAATGTTCTATTTAGGTAGCGAGCGCGGCATGTTTAGCGATGTTGGTATTTGAGATCAGTGATAGTTCCACTTTCTTAGTTCCACAACCGACGAGAGTATCTCGACATTGGGGCCGTTACCGACCGATCCCAGCACCCACCTGGCACTAGGCCTGCAGCCAAGCTCGCATATGCGAGCCGAGCTCGGGTCCAGTCGAGCCGGGACTCGCTTTTCGAGTCGAGTCGAGTACTCGCACGATGCGAGCTGCTCGCAACGAAGCGAACGGCTCGAAATAAAATCAGGCGTAAAATGACATGATGCGAGTTACAGCAGGAAGATCAGCACATTGATATTATCAAGCATTTTAGTATATTGACAATGCTAAATGTTTGCGATGTTTTATTATATATTTTGATAGTGAAATGTTGATTCAGAATTTGTATAACCCTTATTGAAAATAATTATGCAATAACAACTATTTAGATTTATGTAAATAACTAGATGTGATCTGTAAAGAACGGTATTTTATATATTCCTTTATATTATACTCCGGGGTTCAGTGTACAGTCGTAAAAATGTGTTGTCGCAAAATTGTTTATAATGTTGAAAATTAACGTGAAACCAAGTTGGAAGTTGGAAGTTCCAACAGCCTGTCATTCGGTACTGTGCAAGTATAGGTGATAAGATTTAAAAGGGCATAGCCGATTAAGATGGTCAAAACAATTGGAACCGCAAAAAGATTCCATTTCAAACAGTATTGATTTCTTGATTTTCTGGAAATGACAGACGTAGAGTTCAAAATTCTTTTCACGGAATCTTACCAATTTTCACAAGCAATTTCATATCTGGCGGAAATCGTAGACGAACACAATAATATAAATATTCATTGCCTAATCAATGTTACTTCAATATTTTTAAAACATTAAAAAAATATTGTTAAAATCACATGAATAAATAATATAAGAAATTGAAAAAATAAAGATGATGTATGGGAAAAAACATTTACCACCGACGGGATAAGAACCCCAGCGTATCCGCTCCTTAGTTCGACACGTCCGGCGATGTTACAAAACTTTACGAACATTCTGGTATATATCACACAAAATACAATTTATTCTTTCTCTTAAATCACATTTCTTAGGTCAAAGAATTACTTGTTTCAATTTAATAATGCTAAAAATTACTTAATATATAGCTGCGATAAAACCAACAAGTGTAACTTTCCTCCTAATAGCAAAAACGTCGAAAAAATTCGGTTTTTATTGTTTTTTGACGATGATGTCCCACAACAAAAAATCTAAAAAAAATTGACGACACTGCCTGTTATAGTACTTTAACAAGGAACTAAACAGTAGAATAGCATGTTTTCAAATTTTTGAGAAATCTGCATTTTTCCGATTTTTTGGAGGTTTTTCATTTTTTTACGACCACAGTTTGTAACAAAAAAATCAGAAAGTTTAAACTTTCATACGTGCGCGATTCTCCATCCGTTTACATTGTATGTCGTCTGTCGTCGCTGGGTCTTTGAAGCTCGGCACTCGGCAAAAGTTATTCGAGCATTTATTTGAAGCCTTCGAATAAATGATACAGATGAAAGATGAAAAAATTTCTCGTAGTTTGAATAAATCAAATAATACTGCCCACCAAATAGCTTTATATGGATAAGATCCGTCGAAAGTTAGTTTCATTACATAACACTTTTATTTCGTTACTACCTTTACTTGAATAATTGCAGTCCAGCATTGGAAGTGGTATTATCGGTTAAATAAGTAAAAAAATAATTTTCTGTGTTTGTTACTACGGATCACAATAAGAACGATTGAATTTTGTCATTACTTGAATATTGTATTTATTCTTTTTTTTTTTTATTCTATAACTATTACAGAATATATTTTGTTGAATAATCATTATTTTATAAATATCGCAATAAGTTCCAAATTAATTAATTTCACCTATAAACTATCGATTATAAAACAATGATTACAATGGTGCACAATATGGAAAATAAGAAGGCAATAATAGTGTAATGAAATTATACAATAAAAAATAATTATTCTCATTCTACGCATTATCCGTTTATTTATTGCCTATGTCACTGACGTTTCTTCCGTAATTCACGAGCAAATGTTCTATTTAGGTAGCGAGCGCGGCATGTTTAGCGATGTTGGTATTTGAGATCAGTGATAGTTCCACTTTCTTAGTTCCACAACCGACGAGAGTATCTCGACATTGGGGCCGTTACCGACCGATCCCAGCACCCACCTGGCACTAGGCCTGCAGCCAAGCTCGCATATGCGAGCCGAGCTCGGGTCCAGTCGAGCCGGGACTCGCTTTTCGAGTCGAGTCGAGTACTCGCACGATGCGAGCTGCTCGCAACGAAGCGAACGGCTCGAAATAAAATCAGGCGTAAAATGACATGATGCGAGTTACAGCAGGAAGATCAGCACATTGATATTATCAAGCATTTTAGTATATTGACAATGCTAAATGTTTGCGATGTTTTATTATATATTTTGATAGTGAAATGTTGATTCAGAATTTGTATAACCCTTATTGAAAATAATTATGCAATAACAACAATTTAGATTTATGTAAATAACTAGATGTGATCTGTAAAGAACGGTATTTTATATATTCCTTTACATTATACTCCGGTTCACTGTACAGTCGTAAAAATGTGTTGTCGCAAAATTGTTTATAATGTTGAAAATTAACGTGAAACCAAGTTGGAAGTTGGAAGTTCCAACAGCCTGTCATTCGGTACTGTGCAAGTATAGGTGATAAGATTTAAAAGGGCATAGCCGATTAAGATGGTCAAAACAATTGGAACCGCAAAAAGATTCCATTTCAAACAGTATTGATTTCTTGATTTTCTGGAAATGACAGACGTAGATTTCAAAATTCTTTTCACGGAATCTTACCAATTTTCACAAGCAATTTCATATCTGGCGGAAATCGTAGACGAACACAATAATATAAATATTCATTGCCTAATCAATGTTACTTCAATATTTTTAAAACATTAAAAAAATATTGTTAAAATCACACGAATAAATAATATAAGAAATTGAAAAAATAAAGATGATGTATGGGAAAAAACATTTACCACCGACGGGATAAGAACCCCAGCGTATCCGCTCCTTAGTTCGACACGTCCGGCGATGTTACAAAACTTTACGAACATTCTGGTATATATCACACAAAATACAATTTATTCTTTCTCTTAAATCACATTTCTTAGGTCAAAGAATTACTTGTTTCAATTTAATAATGCTAAAAATTACTTAATATATAGCTGCGATAAAACCAACAAGTGTAACTTTCCTCCTAATAGCAAAAACGTCGAAAAAATTCGGTTTTTATTGTTTTTTGACGATGATGTCCCACAACAAAAAATGTAAAAAAAAATTGACGACACTGCCTGTTATAGTACTTTAACAAGGAACTAAACAGTAGAATAGCATGTTTTCAAATTTTTGAGAAATCTGCATTTTTCCGATTTTTTGGAGGTTTTTCATTTTTTTTTACGACCACAGTTTGTAACAAAAAAATCTGAAAAAATTATCAAAAATCAGCCTTAGAATCCAAAATATGTCACATTTTTTTCAGAATTTTAGAAAGCATCAGAGTGCGGGAAATACGCGGAGAAGCGCGAAATCTAATTTACCCTGTAACTAACCTCATGGGCAAGATAGGGGGTTGAAATTTTACTCAGAGGGGTTTTTCCTCTGGCGGCGTCCTCTTGCTCTGGCCGGGGCTGGTTCCTTCGGGACACCGGCCCCGAGCGGGGCACGAGGACTCCGGGAGCTGTGGGTGGACCGAGCTGGGGCTCGGGAAGCCCAATCCGAAGGCTCCAGGGATGGCGACACCGGGCGGGTCCCTCCGCCCGGGGTCTTATAGCGTAGGCAGTGGGGGAGGTTAACCCCTCCCCCGGGGTATGATGATAGCTGGGGGGTGTCCTGTTGAGTACTCGCGTGATCCAGGCACCTCCCGTGTAGCTTAGGTGGGCGTGAGGTTTTAGTGGGTAGTCTCCGGGGGCTCGCCCCCGGGGAGAATCCCACATAACCCCGGCTTCCCCCAGGGAGTCGGGGTATGTATAAAACATTTCCTCACGATAAAAAAAAAAAAAAAAAAAAAAAAGAGGGGTTTTTCCTCTAAGGGCAGTTTTGACCATAAATCGGCTAGGCCCTTTTAAAAGGATCTGATGTCTACGTTCAACACTCGTCATACTTTCTGTTTAGTTAATATTTTAATCTAAATCTTTTTTCAATTTGCAATTGTTGGCTCTTCTCCATGGATAACAGTCGATCTTTTATACGATGGTCCAAAATCATGCTAACTACCAAATAATTCGTAGTGGCAGCAAAGTTAAATCTACTTCCTAGCTCGACAATTAACGCAATTATATAACGCAATTTTTCCTGCGTTTTCATTACATGTCATCTAGTAAATTAATCTATCTAGCTTGGCAGAACAGCTGAAGTCGTTTGGTCGATTTATAAAAAAAGTTATTCTGATTTAAAGTGTCTGCCATCAATTATGAGACTGACTGCATAATGTATAACGAGAAGCGGCCGCACGTTTCTCGCTAAGCAACCTGCGCTATCTCCATGTTTATAATTGTGCAGTGTGAAAATGGTTTACTGCCTTTTTGGTTCGTTATCTCGGCCATTTCTTCTAAAAAGTGTACTTCCGTACAATGGGACAGTAGGGCTCTCATCAGCGAGCTAAGGTTTATGACCGGCTCTCGCCTGCACTCGCCCACTTAGGTCACCCGCTCTGAGTATTTAATCTACCGGCACGCGTATGCGTTTTGCTCTTCCTCCCTCCCCATCGAGCCACTAGCTTAGTTATTCATTATCGAAAAATATAAAAGTCTAAGACAATCTATTCTCAGGTTAGTTAGCTCAGATTCTGTCAAACAGTTTTTCTCAGCTTACCAGAATTCAGTCTTTTGACCTTTGGTGCGAGTACCAGTGTGGCGGCCTGTGCAAAGAGCACGCCGACGAACCGCCAGCATACATTGTAGACGCGGCGGCGACCTCGTATAAATACACATCAATATTATACAATATTGTTTATATACCCATTCCTTTCAAAAACTATTTAACGAAGCTTAACGTTAATTTTTAACATTATAAACAATTTTGCAACAACACATTTTTACGACTGTACACTGAACCCCGGAGTATAATATAAAGGAATATATAAAATACCGTTCTTTACAGATCACAGCTAGTTATTTACATAAATCTAGGAAATAGTTGTTATTGCATAATTATTTTCAATAAGGGTTATAGAAATTCTGAATCAACATTTCACTATCAAAATATATAATAAAACATCGCAAACATTTAGCATTGTCAATATACTAAAATGCTTGATAATATCGATGTGCTGATCTTCCCGCTGTAACTCGCATCATGTCATTTTACGCCTGATTTTATTTCGAGCAGCTCGCATCGGTGCGGATAGCTCGCATCGTGCGAGTACTCGACTCGACTCGCACAATCGAGCCGAGCTAAGCTCAACCAGAGTTGGGCAAAATATTTATCTAAATAAAAATTTCGAGTAACGAATAAAAGATAAAAAAATTTTTATTTCCTTTTGGTATGTGTTGTGGTTTGGGTGTTCAGTAAAGGATTCACCCAATATAACAATAACCATTTATTAAATAAGCAACAAAAACTCAACGACGTAACAAGGAACAAAGAAAATGAAATAACAATGAAACAAGAACTACGGATAAACGACTATACGAACAACTGACGGCGAATGACGACTTCTCACAACGACTGACTGACTTGAACTGACTGACTGACTGACTGACCCTGTCATCCGTCAGAATCCGCGCTTATATCCTCCAGGAATTTCCTTCGAACAAGAAAACTTCTGGAGTGGGGATGTCGCTTCCTGTACGTGCCACTTGGAGAAAGTTCGTGTCCTTGCACCGAACATCCGTGTCCTGGCGAAAGTCAAGGGTTGGCGGCCAAATGTGCACGCCAAGGAAAAACCCCGAACCTGGTCGCCAAATGTGCACCCCAGGTAGGAACAGACTTCCGGCGACTAAGTGTGCGCTCGGGAAGAGCTTGGGCCTGGCGACCAAGTGCGTCCAAGGTCCCAGCCCGCAGACGACGCTCCTACCTGGGTCCGATCAACCCTTCTCCAAGGGGTCCGCCACATTACTTGAATATTGTATTTATTCTTTTTTTTTATTCTATAACTATTACAGAATATATTTTGTTGAATAATCATTATTTTATAAATATCGCAAGAAGTTCCAAATTAATTAATTACACCTATAAATTATCGATTATAAAATAATGATTACAATGGTGAACAATATGGAAAATAAGAAGGCAATAAGAGTGTAATGAAATTATACAATAAAAGATAATTATTTTCATTCTACGCATTATACGTTTATTTATTGCCTCTGTCACTGACGTTTTTTCCATAATTCACGAGCAAATGTTCTTTTAGTTCCACAACCGACGAGAGTATCTCGACATTAGGGCCGTTACCGACCGCTCCCAGCACCCACCTGGCACCCACTTTGAGACTCGCAGTTTAACACGGGGGCTGGCAGTCTTTATATATATATATATATATATATATATATATATATATATATATATATATATATATATCTCGTGGGTGCACTGATCCACCGACCAGATATATATAAAGACTGACAGCCTTACGGGAGAATGTGTCGCTCGAAAAATACGGTGTTGTCTACCGCTCTCTAGGATAGATTTTGGCTGGAGTAAGAAACAGAAGGCCAACGACGGTATCTCGTCGGTGCAGAAGACCACTAAGGAACTTCTCGTCGCTGAGAAGGTGAATCATCACGGACCCATATCGATTATCAAATGTTACATTCTCCGACAAACGTATTCAAATTAAAAAGATATTTTTTTTTAGTGTTGCTTTTTAAGATCTAAAATATTAAAAGTAAAACTAATATCAAGGACGAAAAATTCGTCAAAATATTTTACGTAAGAAATTATTAAAGCATAATTTTAGGAAAATCAATTTCTACTTCCATATGAGATACCTTAATTTGTAATTTAAAAATATTTCATGAACAAGCATTATTTCCTTACACTTTTTTTTTTATAGATAATTGTTCCAAGAATCGATCTGTGGGAACAGAAATATGTTGAAAACCAGAGTAGCGTTTATTTAACGTACTATTCCGAATAGTATAGAGTTTGAGAGAGAATCACGTGGATGAATTAATATAATATAAAATAATATAATTGTAGAAGCAAAGATGGGCAAATTTTTATTGAAATAGACATTTCAAACAGCGAATAAAAGATAAAAAATGATTTGTTACGCGTCAAATAAAAATAATTATGTTATCTCTATTCCGCACGTAATGAATTTATTCGACGAATAAAGATTTTTTTATAAAGACCGACCAACAGCCTACAATGTAAGCAGATGGAGAATCCAACATTATTGGCAATTTATGCTTTTATGTTTTTAATCAGAACAATATTGTTAATACGAATGAGTTGTAGAGCTCATCCCGATCAAAATGAGTCTAAACACGACATCATTTGGACTGTCTTTAATGAGATTGTAATTTTTATCGTAACATTACGTATCAGTGAAACTTGGTCGATTACACCCGAATTTGATCTCATTTTCATCAGGAAAATCCCCTCCATTCGCTCGTCACAATTTCATGAGGATATATTGCACAATCTAAAAGTTTAAACTTTCATTCGTGCGCGATTCTCCACCCGTTTACATTGTATGTCGTCTGTCGTCGCTGGGTCTTTGAAGCTCGGCACTCGGCAAAAGTTATTCGAGCATTTATTTGAAGCCTTCGAATAAATGATACAGATGAAAGATGAAAAAATTTCTCGTAGTTCGAATAAATCCGCTTCGAATAAAAAAAAGTATCTTTATTCGTCGGATAAATTCTCGTCGAATAAAATTATTTATTCGATACTCGTCGAATAAGGATACCTTTTTTATTCGAACCTTCGAATAACGAATAAAGATGAAGTATCTTTTATTCGAATCGTTATTTAAATAATTTTTATCTAATAATGCCCAACTCTGGGCACACCAGAATGACTGGCATTCAAAAGGAGAGAATATCCGTCTACGATACATATAATGTTGCACGGAGAAGCGGACAGCGAAACTAGAGAAGCGTCCTCCCCGAGGAGTGGGCCACACATTGTCGGCTATATCGGTGTGAGACCAGAAGACCACTACTAATCCAATCACAAAGCTTCTTTATTTTTCGTTATTTTTTTTTTTTTTTAACTTTTACCAACATATTCGTGACATTTTTCTGATTAAAATGAAACCAAATATGATATAATTCCGACGATAATTGCTTGTGTAATGAACGATTGATGTTTCGGACGCGAAAAAGGACAGCGTATGGGAAAGAAAGAGCCGCGGAGAGTCGAAGCGTTCGGAAAAGATGAAAGACTGGCGTGAGCTCAGGCCTTTAAATAAAAAAATAAACTTTTTCATTATTAATTATTTTTCTATCGGACTTTCACCAACATACTCGTGGCATTTTTCTAAGGAAAACGGTACCAAATATGACAAAATTCCGATGATATTTACTTGTGTAATGAACGACGGAAGTTTCGGACGCAAAGAAGGACAGCATATGAAAAGAAAGAGACGCGGCGAGTCCTTCCCGTCTCGAGTTCGACAGCTTGGTTTTCGCCGCGGACAAATAGATGTGGTTACTAATGTATATGTATTGACAATTACTCACAGAAAGTTAAATTTAAACAATACAATTAATGATTATACATAAAGTTTATTGCTGATAAAATATAAAGAATATTAAATGTAAAGAAACAATTCTATAAGGTATAAAAAATAGCAATCAATACAATTATAATTAAAACTTAAAATGACAGACACTTTTCAAAACTTTTATCTCTACCTCTATGTTAGGGATACAGAAGCTGAAAATTTCATCGAAATCGGTTGACGGAGAAAAAAACAACGTGCATTGCAAGATATAAGAATCTGTGTATCTGTGTGTCTGTACAAATAGCAATAATACTGCCACCAAATAGCTTTATATGGATAAGATCCGTCGAAAGTTAGTTTCATTACATAACACTTTTATTTCGTTACTACCTTTACTTGAATAATTGCAGTCCAGCATTAGAAGTGGTATTATCGGTTAAATAAGTAAAAAAATAATTTTCTGTGTTTGTTACTACGGATCACAATAAGAACGATTGAATTTTGTCATTACTTGAATATTGTATTTATTCTTTTTTTTTTTATTCTATAACTATTACAGAATATATTTTGTTGAATAATCATTATTTTATAAATATCGCAATAAGTTCCAAATTAATTAATTTCACCTATAAACTATCGATTATAAAACAATGATTACAATGGTGAATAATATGGAAAATAAGAAGGCAATAATAGTGTAATGAAATTATACAATAAAAAATAATTATTCTCATTCTACGCATTATCCGTTTATTTATTGCCTATGTCACTGACGTTTCTTCCGTAATTCACGAGCAAATGTTCTATTTAGGTAGCGAGCGCGGCATGTTTAGCGATGTTGGTATTTGAGATCAGTGATAGTTCCACTTTCTTAGTTCCACAACCGACGAGAGTATCTCGACATTGGGGCCGTTACCGACCGATCCCAGCACCCACCTGGCACTAGGCCTGCAGCCAAGCTCGCATATGCGAGCCGAGCTCGGGTCCAGTCGAGCCGGGACTCGCTTTTCGAGTCGAGTCGAGTACTCGCACGATGCGAGCTGCTCGCAACGAAGCGAACGGCTCGAAATAAAATCAGGCGTAAAATGACATGATGCGAGTTACAGCAGGAAGATCAGCACATTGATATTATCAAGCATTTTAGTATATTGACAATGCTAAATGTTTGCGATGTTTTATTATATATTTTGATAGTGAAATGTTGATTCAGAATTTGTATAACCCTTATTGAAAATAATTATGCAATAACAACAATTTAGATTTATGTAAATAACTAGATGTGATCTGTAAAGAACGGTATTTTATATATTCCTTTACATTATACTCCGGTTCACTGTACAGTCGTAAAAATGTGTTGTCGCAAAATTGTTTATAATGTTGAAAATTAACGTGAAACCAAGTTGGAAGTTGGAAGTTCCAACAGCCTGTCATTCGGTACTGTGCAAGTATAGGTGATAAGATTTAAAAGGGCATAGCCGATTAAGATGGTCAAAACAATTGGAACCGCAAAAAGATTCCATTTCAAACAGTATTGATTTCTTGATTTTCTGGAAATGACAGACGTAGATTTCAAAATTCTTTTCACGGAATCTTACCAATTTTCACAAGCAATTTCATATCTGGCGGAAATCGTAGACGAACACAATAATATAAATATTCATTGCCTAATCAATGTTACTTCAATATTTTTAAAACATTAAAAAAATATTGTTAAAATCACACGAATAAATAATATAAGAAATTGAAAAAATAAAGATGATGTATGGGAAAAAACATTTACCACCGACGGGATAAGAACCCCAGCGTATCCGCTCCTTAGTTCGACACGTCCGGCGATGTTACAAAACTTTACGAACATTCTGGTATATATCACACAAAATACAATTTATTCTTTCTCTTAAATCACATTTCTTAGGTCAAAGAATTACTTGTTTCAATTTAATAATGCTAAAAATTACTTAATATATAGCTGCGATAAAACCAACAAGTGTAACTTTCCTCCTAATAGCAAAAACGTCGAAAAAATTCGGTTTTTATTGTTTTTTGACGATGATGTCCCACAACAAAAAATGTAAAAAAAAATTGACGACACTGCCTGTTATAGTACTTTAACAAGGAACTAAACAGTAGAATAGCATGTTTTCAAATTTTTGAGAAATCTGCATTTTTCCGATTTTTTGGAGGTTTTTCATTTTTTTTTACGACCACAGTTTGTAACAAAAAAATCTGAAAAAATTATCAAAAATCAGCCTTAGAATCCAAAATATGTCACATTTTTTTCAGAATTTTAGAAAGCATCAGAGTGCGGGAAATACGCGGAGAAGCGCGAAATCTAATTTACCCTGTAACTAACCTCATGGGCAAGATAGGGGGTTGAAATTTTACTCAGAGGGGTTTTTCCTCTGGCGGCGTCCTCTTGCTCTGGCCGGGGCTGGTTCCTTCGGGACACCGGCCCCGAGCGGGGCACGAGGACTCCGGGAGCTGTGGGTGGACCGAGCTGGGGCTCGGGAAGCCCAATCCGAAGGCTCCAGGGATGGCGACACCGGGCGGGTCCCTCCGCCCGGGGTCTTATAGCGTAGGCAGTGGGGGAGGTTAACCCCTCCCCCGGGGTATGATGATAGCTGGGGGGTGTCCTGTTGAGTACTCGCGTGATCCAGGCACCTCCCGTGTAGCTTAGGTGGGCGTGAGGTTTTAGTGGGTAGTCTCCGGGGGCTCGCCCCCGGGGAGAATCCCACATAACCCCGGCTTCCCCCAGGGAGTCGGGGTATGTATAAAACATTTCCTCACGATAAAAAAAAAAAAAAAAAAAAAAAAGAGGGGTTTTTCCTCTAAGGGCAGTTTTGACCATAAATCGGCTAGGCCCTTTTAAAAGGATCTGATGTCTACGTTCAACACTCGTCATACTTTCTGTTTAGTTAATATTTTAATCTAAATCTTTTTTCAATTTGCAATTGTTGGCTCTTCTCCATGGATAACAGTCGATCTTTTATACGATGGTCCAAAATCATGCTAACTACCAAATAATTCGTAGTGGCAGCAAAGTTAAATCTACTTCCTAGCTCGACAATTAACGCAATTATATAACGCAATTTTTCCTGCGTTTTCATTACATGTCATCTAGTAAATTAATCTATCTAGCTTGGCAGAACAGCTGAAGTCGTTTGGTCGATTTATAAAAAAAGTTATTCTGATTTAAAGTGTCTGCCATCAATTATGAGACTGACTGCATAATGTATAACGAGAAGCGGCCGCACGTTTCTCGCTAAGCAACCTGCGCTATCTCCATGTTTATAATTGTGCAGTGTGAAAATGGTTTACTGCCTTTTTGGTTCGTTATCTCGGCCATTTCTTCTAAAAAGTGTACTTCCGTACAATGGGACAGTAGGGCTCTCATCAGCGAGCTAAGGTTTATGACCGGCTCTCGCCTGCACTCGCCCACTTAGGTCACCCGCTCTGAGTATTTAATCTACCGGCACGCGTATGCGTTTTGCTCTTCCTCCCTCCCCATCGAGCCACTAGCTTAGTTATTCATTATCGAAAAATATAAAAGTCTAAGACAATCTATTCTCAGGTTAGTTAGCTCAGATTCTGTCAAACAGTTTTTCTCAGCTTACCAGAATTCAGTCTTTTGACCTTTGGTGCGAGTACCAGTGTGGCGGCCTGTGCAAAGAGCACGCCGACGAACCGCCAGCATACATTGTAGACGCGGCGGCGACCTCGTATAAATACACATCAATATTATACAATATTGTTTATATACCCATTCCTTTCAAAAACTATTTAACGAAGCTTAACGTTAATTTTTAACATTATAAACAATTTTGCAACAACACATTTTTACGACTGTACACTGAACCCCGGAGTATAATATAAAGGAATATATAAAATACCGTTCTTTACAGATCACAGCTAGTTATTTACATAAATCTAGGAAATAGTTGTTATTGCATAATTATTTTCAATAAGGGTTATAGAAATTCTGAATCAACATTTCACTATCAAAATATATAATAAAACATCGCAAACATTTAGCATTGTCAATATACTAAAATGCTTGATAATATCGATGTGCTGATCTTCCCGCTGTAACTCGCATCATGTCATTTTACGCCTGATTTTATTTCGAGCAGCTCGCATCGGTGCGGATAGCTCGCATCGTGCGAGTACTCGACTCGACTCGCACAATCGAGCCGAGCTAAGCTCAACCAGAGTTGGGCAAAATATTTATCTAAATAAAAATTTCGAGTAACGAATAAAAGATAAAAAAATTTTTATTTCCTTTTGGTATGTGTTGTGGTTTGGGTGTTCAGTAAAGGATTCACCCAATATAACAATAACCATTTATTAAATAAGCAACAAAAACTCAACGACGTAACAAGGAACAAAGAAAATGAAATAACAATGAAACAAGAACTACGGATAAACGACTATACGAACAACTGACGGCGAATGACGACTTCTCACAACGACTGACTGACTTGAACTGACTGACTGACTGACTGACCCTGTCATCCGTCAGAATCCGCGCTTATATCCTCCAGGAATTTCCTTCGAACAAGAAAACTTCTGGAGTGGGGATGTCGCTTCCTGTACGTGCCACTTGGAGAAAGTTCGTGTCCTTGCACCGAACATCCGTGTCCTGGCGAAAGTCAAGGGTTGGCGGCCAAATGTGCACGCCAAGGAAAAACCCCGAACCTGGTCGCCAAATGTGCACCCCAGGTAGGAACAGACTTCCGGCGACTAAGTGTGCGCTCGGGAAGAGCTTGGGCCTGGCGACCAAGTGCGTCCAAGGTCCCAGCCCGCAGACGACGCTCCTACCTGGGTCCGATCAACCCTTCTCCAAGGGGTCCGCCACATTACTTGAATATTGTATTTATTCTTTTTTTTTATTCTATAACTATTACAGAATATATTTTGTTGAATAATCATTATTTTATAAATATCGCAAGAAGTTCCAAATTAATTAATTACACCTATAAATTATCGATTATAAAATAATGATTACAATGGTGAACAATATGGAAAATAAGAAGGCAATAAGAGTGTAATGAAATTATACAATAAAAGATAATTATTTTCATTCTACGCATTATACGTTTATTTATTGCCTCTGTCACTGACGTTTTTTCCATAATTCACGAGCAAATGTTCTTTTAGTTCCACAACCGACGAGAGTATCTCGACATTAGGGCCGTTACCGACCGCTCCCAGCACCCACCTGGCACCCACTTTGAGACTCGCAGTTTAACACGGGGGCTGGCAGTCTTTATATATATATATATATATATATATATATATATATATATATATATATATATATATATATATCTCGTGGGTGCACTGATCCACCGACCAGATATATATAAAGACTGACAGCCTTACGGGAGAATGTGTCGCTCGAAAAATACGGTGTTGTCTACCGCTCTCTAGGATAGATTTTGGCTGGAGTAAGAAACAGAAGGCCAACGACGGTATCTCGTCGGTGCAGAAGACCACTAAGGAACTTCTCGTCGCTGAGAAGGTGAATCATCACGGACCCATATCGATTATCAAATGTTACATTCTCCGACAAACGTATTCAAATTAAAAAGATATTTTTTTTTAGTGTTGCTTTTTAAGATCTAAAATATTAAAAGTAAAACTAATATCAAGGACGAAAAATTCGTCAAAATATTTTACGTAAGAAATTATTAAAGCATAATTTTAGGAAAATCAATTTCTACTTCCATATGAGATACCTTAATTTGTAATTTAAAAATATTTCATGAACAAGCATTATTTCCTTACACTTTTTTTTTTATAGATAATTGTTCCAAGAATCGATCTGTGGGAACAGAAATATGTTGAAAACCAGAGTAGCGTTTATTTAACGTACTATTCCGAATAGTATAGAGTTTGAGAGAGAATCACGTGGATGAATTAATATAATATAAAATAATATAATTGTAGAAGCAAAGATGGGCAAATTTTTATTGAAATAGACATTTCAAACAGCGAATAAAAGATAAAAAATGATTTGTTACGCGTCAAATAAAAATAATTATGTTATCTCTATTCCGCACGTAATGAATTTATTCGACGAATAAAGATTTTTTTATAAAGACCGACCAACAGCCTACAATGTAAGCAGATGGAGAATCCAACATTATTGGCAATTTATGCTTTTATGTTTTTAATCAGAACAATATTGTTAATACGAATGAGTTGTAGAGCTCATCCCGATCAAAATGAGTCTAAACACGACATCATTTGGACTGTCTTTAATGAGATTGTAATTTTTATCGTAACATTACGTATCAGTGAAACTTGGTCGATTACACCCGAATTTGATCTCATTTTCATCAGGAAAATCCCCTCCATTCGCTCGTCACAATTTCATGAGGATATATTGCACAATCTAAAAGTTTAAACTTTCATTCGTGCGCGATTCTCCACCCGTTTACATTGTATGTCGTCTGTCGTCGCTGGGTCTTTGAAGCTCGGCACTCGGCAAAAGTTATTCGAGCATTTATTTGAAGCCTTCGAATAAATGATACAGATGAAAGATGAAAAAATTTCTCGTAGTTCGAATAAATCCGCTTCGAATAAAAAAAAGTATCTTTATTCGTCGGATAAATTCTCGTCGAATAAAATTATTTATTCGATACTCGTCGAATAAGGATACCTTTTTTATTCGAACCTTCGAATAACGAATAAAGATGAAGTATCTTTTATTCGAATCGTTATTTAAATAATTTTTATCTAATAATGCCCAACTCTGGGCACACCAGAATGACTGGCATTCAAAAGGAGAGAATATCCGTCTACGATACATATAATGTTGCACGGAGAAGCGGACAGCGAAACTAGAGAAGCGTCCTCCCCGAGGAGTGGGCCACACATTGTCGGCTATATCGGTGTGAGACCAGAAGACCACTACTAATCCAATCACAAAGCTTCTTTATTTTTCGTTATTTTTTTTTTTTTTTAACTTTTACCAACATATTCGTGACATTTTTCTGATTAAAATGAAACCAAATATGATATAATTCCGACGATAATTGCTTGTGTAATGAACGATTGATGTTTCGGACGCGAAAAAGGACAGCGTATGGGAAAGAAAGAGCCGCGGAGAGTCGAAGCGTTCGGAAAAGATGAAAGACTGGCGTGAGCTCAGGCCTTTAAATAAAAAAATAAACTTTTTCATTATTAATTATTTTTCTATCGGACTTTCACCAACATACTCGTGGCATTTTTCTAAGGAAAACGGTACCAAATATGACAAAATTCCGATGATATTTA